>NC_092116.1:17648522-17766022 GCF_045679555.1 Salvelinus alpinus
AGAACCACTGGTCTAACAGACACAGTAGAGTAGAGTAGAACCACTGGTCTATCAGACACAGTAGAGTAGAGTAGAACCACTGGTCTAGCAGACACAGTAGAGTAGAGTAGAACCACTGGTCTAACAGACACAGTAGAGTAGAGGAGAACCACTGGTCTAACAGACACAGTAGAGTAGAGTAGAACCACTGGTCTCTCAGACACAGTAGAGTAGAGTAGAACCACTGGTCTAACAGACACAGTAGAGTAGAGTAGAACCACTGGTCTAACAGACACAGTAGAGTAGAGGAGAACCACTGGTCTAACAGACACAGTAGAGTAGAGGAGAACCACTGGTCTAACAGACACCGTAGAGTAGAACCACTGGTCTAACAGACACAGTAGAGTAGAGGAGAACCACTGGTCTCTCAGACACAGTAGAGTAGAGTAGAACCACTGGTCTAACAGACACAGTAGAGTAGAGTAGAACCACTGGTCTAACAGACACAGTAGAGTAGAACCACTGTTCTAACAGACACAGTAGAGTAGAGGAGAACCACTGGTCTCTCAGACACAGTAGAGTAGAGTAGAACCACTGGTCTAACAGACACAGTAGAGTAGAGTAGAACCACTGGTCTAACAGACACAGTAGAGTAGAGTAGAACCACTGGTCGAACAGACACAGTAGAGTAGAGGAGAACCACTGGTCTATCAGACACAGTAGAGTAGAGTAGAACCACTGGTCTAACAGACACAGTAGAGTAGAGGAGAACCACTGGTCTAACAGACACAGTAGAGTAGAACCACTGGTCTAACAGACACAGTAGAGTAGAGTAGAACCACTGGTCTAACAGACACAGTAGAGTAGAGTAGAACCACTGGTCTACCAGACACAGTAGAGTAGAGTAGAACCACTGGTCTAACAGACACAGTAGAGTAGAACCACTGGTCTAACAGACACAGTAGAGTAGAGGAGAACCACTGGTCTAACAGACACAGTAGAGTAGAGTAGAACCACTGGTCTAACAGACACAGTAGAGTAGAGTAGAACCACTGGTCTAACAGACACAGTAGAGGAGAGTAGAACCACTGGTCTAACAGACACAGTAGAGTAGAGTAGAACCACTGGTCTAACAGACACAGTAGAGTAGAGTAGAACCACTGGTCTAACAGACACAGTAGAGTAGAGTAGAACCACTGGTCTAACAGACACAGTAGAGTAGAGTAGAACCACTGGTCTAACAGACACAGTAGAGGAGAGTAGAACCACTGGTCTAACAGACACAGTAGAGTAGAGTAGAACCACTGGTCTAACAGACACAGTAGAGTAGAGGAGAACCACTGGTCTATCAGACACAGTAGAGTAGAGTAGAATCACTGGTCTAACAGACACAGTAGAGTAGAGTAGAACCACTGGTCTAACAGACACAGTAGAGTAGAGTAGAACCACTGGTCTAACAGACACAGTAGAGTAGAGTAGAATCACTGGTCTAACAGACACAGTAGAGTAGAGTAGAACCACTGGTCTAACAGACACAGTAGAGTAGAGGAGAACCACTGGTCTATCAGACACAGTAGAGTAGAGTAGAACCACTGGTCTATCAGACACAGTAGAGTAGAGTAGAACCACTGGTCTAACAGACACAGTAGAGTAGAGGAGAACCACTGGTCTATCAGACACAGTAGAGTAGAGTAGAATCACTGGTCTAACAGACACAGTAGAGTAGAGTAGAACCACTGGTCTAACAGACACAGTAGAGTAGAGTAGAACCACTGGTCTAACAGACACCGTAGAGTAGAGGAGAACCACTGGTCTAACAGACACCGTAGAGTAGAACCACTGGTCTAACAGACACAGTAGAGTAGAGGAGAACCACTGGTCTCTCAGACACAGTAGAGTAGAGTAGAACCACTGGTCTAACAGACACAGTAGAGTAGAGTAGAACCACTGGTCTAACAGACACAGTAGAGTAGAACCACTGGTCTAACAGACACAGTAGAGTAGAGGAGAACCACTGGTCTAACAGACACAGTAGAGTAGAGGAGAACCACTGGTCTAACAGACACCGTAGAGTAGAACCACTGGTCTAACAGACACAGTAGAGTAGAGGAGAACCACTGGTCTCTCAGACACAGTAGAGTAGAGTAGAACCACTGGTCTAACAGACACAGTAGAGTAGAGGAGAACCACTGGTCTATCAGACACAGTAGAGTAGAGTAGAATCACTGGTCTAACAGACACAGTAGAGTAGAGTAGAACCACTGGTCTAACAGACACAGTAGAGTAGAGTAGAACCACTGGTCTAACAGACACAGTAGAGTAGAGTAGAACCACTGGTCTAACAGACACAGTAGAGTAGAACCACTGGTCTAACAGACACAGTAGAGTAGAGTAGAACCACTGGTCTAACAGACACAGTAGAGTAGAGGAGAACCACTGGTCTATCAGACACAGTAGAGTAGAGTAGAACCACTGGTCTAGCAGACACAGTAGAGTAGAGTAGAACCACTGGTCTAACAGACACAGTAGAGTAGAGGAGAACCACTGGTCTAACAGACACAGTAGAGTAGAGTAGAACCACTGGTCTATCAGACACAGTAGAGTAGAGTAGAACCACTGGTCTAACAGACACAGTAGAGTAGAGTAGAACCACTGGTCTAACAGACACAGTAGAGTAGAGGAGAACCACTGGTCTAACAGACACAGTAGAGTAGAGGAGAACCACTGGTCTAACAGACACCGTAGAGTAGAACCACTGGTCTAACAGACACAGTAGAGTAGAGGAGAACCACTGGTCTAACAGACACAGTAGAGTAGAGAGAACCACTGGTCTAACAGACACAGTAGAGTAGAGTAGAACCACTGGTCTAACAGACACAGTAGAGTAGAACCACTGTTCTAACAGACACAGTAGAGTAGAGAGAACCACTGGTCTCCAGACACAGTAGAGTAGAGAGAACCACTGGTCTAACAGACACAGTAGAGTAGAGTAGAACCACTGGTCTAACAGACACAGTAGAGTAGAGTAGAACCACTGGTCTAACAGACACAGTAGAGTAGAGGTAGAACCACTGGTCTAACAGACACAGTAGAGTAGAGTAGAACCACTGGTCTAACAGACACAGTAGAGTAGAGTAGAACCACTGGTCTAACAGACACAGTAGAGTAGAGAGAACCACTGGTCTAACAGACACAGTAGAGTAGAGTAGAACCACTGGTCTAACAGACACAGTAGAGTAGAACCACTGGTCTACAGACACAGTAGAGTAGAACCACTGGTCTAACAGACACAGTAGAGTAGAGTAGAACCACTGGTCTAACAGACACAGTAGAGTAGAGTAGAACCACTGGTCTAACAGACACAGTAGAGTAGAGTAGAACCACTGGTCTAACAGACACAGTAGAGTAGAGTAGAACCACTGGTCTAACAGACACAGTAGAGTAGAGTAGAACCACTGGTCTAACAGACACAGTAGAGTAGAGAACCACTGGTCTAACAGACACAGTAGAGTAGAGTAGAACCACTGGTCTAACAGACACAGTAGAGTAGAGTAGAACCACTGGTCTAACAGACACAGTAGAGTAGAGTAGAACCACTGGTCTAACAGACACAGTAGAGTAGAGTAGAACCACTGGTCTAACAGACACAGTAGAGTAGAGGAGAACCACTGGTCTATCAGACACAGTAGAGTAGAGTAGAACCACTGGTCTATCAGACACAGTAGAGTAGAGTAGAACCACTGGTCTAACAGACACAGTAGAGTAGAGGAGAACCACTGGTCTATCAGACACAGTAGAGTAGAGTAGAATCACTGGTCTAACAGACACAGTAGAGTAGAGTAGAACCACTGGTCTAACAGACACAGTAGAGTAGAGTAGAACCACTGGTCTAACAGACACCGTAGAGTAGAGGAGAACCACTGGTCTAACAGACACCGTAGAGTAGAACCACTGGTCTAACAGACACAGTAGAGTAGAGGAGAACCACTGGTCTCTCAGACACAGTAGAGTAGAGTAGAACCACTGGTCTAACAGACACAGTAGAGTAGAGTAGAACCACTGGTCTAACAGACACAGTAGAGTAGAACCACTGGTCTAACAGACACAGTAGAGTAGAGGAGAACCACTGGTCTAACAGACACAGTAGAGTAGAGGAGAACCACTGGTCTAACAGACACCGTAGAGTAGAACCACTGGTCTAACAGACACAGTAGAGTAGAGGAGAACCACTGGTCTCTCAGACACAGTAGAGTAGAGTAGAACCACTGGTCTAACAGACACAGTAGAGTAGAGGAGAACCACTGGTCTATCAGACACAGTAGAGTAGAGTAGAATCACTGGTCTAACAGACACAGTAGAGTAGAGTAGAACCACTGGTCTAACAGACACAGTAGAGTAGAGTAGAACCACTGGTCTAACAGACACAGTAGAGTAGAGTAGAACCACTGGTCTAACAGACACAGTAGAGTAGAACCACTGGTCTAACAGACACAGTAGAGTAGAGTAGAACCACTGGTCTAACAGACACAGTAGAGTAGAGTAGAACCACTGGTCTATCAGACACAGTAGAGTAGAGTAGAACCACTGGTCTAGCAGACACAGTAGAGTAGAGTAGAACCACTGGTCTAACAGACACAGTAGAGTAGAGGAGAACCACTGGTCTAACAGACACAGTAGAGTAGAGTAGAACCACTGGTCTCTCAGACACAGTAGAGTAGAGTAGAACCACTGGTCTAACAGACACAGTAGAGTAGAGTAGAACCACTGGTCTAACAGACACAGTAGAGTAGAGGAGAACCACTGGTCTAACAGACACAGTAGAGTAGAGGAGAACCACTGGTCTAACAGACACCGTAGAGTAGAACCACTGGTCTAACAGACACAGTAGAGTAGAGGAGAACCACTGGTCTCTCAGACACAGTAGAGTAGAGTAGAACCACTGGTCTAACAGACACAGTAGAGTAGAGTAGAACCACTGGTCTAACAGACACAGTAGAGTAGAACCACTGTTCTAACAGACACAGTAGAGTAGAGGAGAACCACTGGTCTCTCAGACACAGTAGAGTAGAGTAGAACCACTGGTCTAACAGACACAGTAGAGTAGAGTAGAACCACTGGTCTAACAGACACAGTAGAGTAGAGTAGAACCACTGGTCTGAACAGACACAGTAGAGTAGAGGAGAACCACTGGTCTATCAGACACAGTAGAGTAGAGTAGAACCACTGGTCTATCAGACACAGTAGAGTAGAGGAGAACCACTGGTCTAACAGACACAGTAGAGTAGAGTAGAACCACTGGTCTAACAGACACAGTAGAGTAGAGTAGAACCACTGGTCTAACAGACACAGTAGAGTAGAAACCACTGGTCTAACAGACACAGTAGAGTAGAGTAGAACCACTGGTCTAACAGACACAGTAGAGTAGAGAGCCACTGGTCTAACAGACACAGTAGAGTAGAGGTAAACCACTGGTCTAACAGACACAGTAGAGTAGAGTAGAACCACTGGTCTAACAGACACAGTAGAGTAGAGTAGAACCACTGGTCTAACAGACACAGTAGAGTAGAACCACTGGTCGAACAGACACAAAAGAGTAGAGTAGAACCACTGGTCTAACAGACACAGTAGAGTAGAACCATTGGTCTAGCAGACACAGTAGAGTAGAGTAGAAACACTAGTCTAGCAGACACAGTAGAGTAGAGTAGAACCACTGGTCTAACAGACACAGTAGAGTAGAGTAGAACCACTAGTCTAGCAGACACAGTAGAGTAGAGTAGAACCACTGGTTTAACAGACACAGTAGAGTAGAGTAGAACCACTGGTCTAGCAGACACAGTAGAGTAGAACCATTGGTCTAACAGACACAGTAGAGTAGAACCACTGGTCTAGCAGACACAGTAGAGTAGAGTAGAACCACTGGTCTAACAGACACAGTAGAGTAGAGTAGAACCACTGGTCTAACAGACACAGTAGAGTAGAACCACTGGTCTAGCAGACACAGTAGAGTAGAGTAGAACCACTGGTCTAACAGACACAGTAGAGTAGAGTAGAACCACTGGTCTATCAGACACAGTAGAGTAGAACCACTGGTCTAACAGACACAGTAGAGTAGAGTAGAACCACTGGTCTATCAGACACAGTAGAGTAGAGTAGAACCACTGGTCTATCAGACACAGTAGAGTAGAGGAGAACCACTGGTCTATCAGACACAGTAGAGTAGAGTAGAACCACTGGTCTATCAGACACAGTAGAGTAGAGGAGAACCACTGGTCTAACAGACACAGTAGAGTAGAGTAGAACCACTGGTCTAACAGACACAGTAGAGTAGAGTAGAACCACTGGTCGAACAGACACAGTAGAGTAGAACCACTGGTCTAACAGACACAGTAGAGTAGAACCACTGGTCTAACAGACACAGTAGAGTAGAGTAGAACCACTGGTCTATCAGACACAGTAGAGTAGAGTAGAACCACTGGTCTATCAGACACAGTAGAGTAGAGGAGAACCACTGGTCTATCAGACACAGTAGAGTAGAGTAGAACCACTGGTCTATCAGACACAGTAGAGTAGAGGAGAACCACTGGTCTAACAGACACAGTAGAGTAGAGTAGAACCACTGGTCTAACAGACACAGTAGAGTAGAGTAGAACCACTGGTCGAACAGACACAGTAGAGTAGAACCACTGGTCTAACAGACACAGTAGAGTAGAACCACTGGTCTAACAGACACAGTAGAGTAGAGTAGAACCACTGGTCTAACAGACACAGTAGAGTAGAGGAGAACCACTGGTCTAACAGACACAGTAGAGTAGAGGAGAACCACTGGTCTAACAGACACAGTAGAGTAGAGTAGAACCACTGGTCTAACAGACACAGTAGAGTAGAGAGAACCACTGGTCTAACAGACACAGTAGAGTAGAGGAGAACCACTGGTCTAACAGACACAGTAGAGTAGAGTAGAACCACTGGTCTAACAGACACAGTAGAGTAGAGTAGAACCACTGGTCTATCAGACACAGTAGAGTAGAGGTAGAACCACTGGTCTAGCAGACACAGTAGAGTAGAGTAGAACCACTGGTCTAACAGACACAGTAGAGTAGAGTAGAACCACTGGTCTAACAGACACAGTAGAGTAGAACCACTGGTCTAGCAGACACAGTAGAGTAGAGTAGAACCACTGGTCTAACAGACACAGTAGAGTAGAGTAGAACCACTGGTCTATCAGACACAGTAGAGTAGAACCACTGGTCTAACAGACACAGTAGAGTAGAGTAGAACCACTGGTCTATCAGACACAGTAGAGTAGAGTAGAACCACTGGTCTATCAGACACAGTAGAGTAGAGGAGAACCACTGGTCTATCAGACACAGTAGAGTAGAGTAGAACCACTGGTCTATCAGACACAGTAGAGTAGAGGAGAACCACTGGTCTAACAGACACAGTAGAGTAGAGTAGAACCACTGGTCTAACAGACACAGTAGAGTAGAGTAGAACCACTGGTCGAACAGACACAGTAGAGTAGAACCACTGGTCTAACAGACACAGTAGAGTAGAACCACTGGTCTAACAGACACAGTAGAGTAGAGTAGAACCACTGGTCTATCAGACACAGTAGAGTAGAGTAGAACCACTGGTCTATCAGACACAGTAGAGTAGAGGAGAACCACTGGTCTATCAGACACAGTAGAGTAGAGTAGAACCACTGGTCTATCAGACACAGTAGAGTAGAGGAGAACCACTGGTCTAACAGACACAGTAGAGTAGAGTAGAACCACTGGTCTAACAGACACAGTAGAGTAGAGTAGAACCACTGGTCGAACAGACACAGTAGAGTAGAACCACTGGTCTAACAGACACAGTAGAGTAGAACCACTGGTCTAACAGACACAGTAGAGTAGAGTAGAACCACTGGTCTAACAGACACAGTAGAGTAGAGGAGAACCACTGGTCTAACAGACACAGTAGAGTAGAGGAGAACCACTGGTCTAACAGACACAGTAGAGTAGAGTAGAACCACTGGTCTAACAGACACAGTAGAGTAGAACCACTGGTCTAACAGACACAGTAGAGTAGAGGAGAACCACTGGTCTAACAGACACAGTAGAGTAGAGTAGAACCACTGGTCTAACAGACACAGTAGAGTAGAGTAGAACCACTGGTCTATCAGACACAGTAGAGTAGAGGAGAACCACTGGTCTAGCAGACACAGTAGAGTAGAGTAGAACCACTGGTCTAACAGACACAGTAGAGTAGAGTAGAACTACTGGTCTAACAGACACAGTAGAGTAGAGTAGAAACACTGGTCTAACAGACACAGTAGAGTAGAACCACTGGTCTAACAGACACAGTAGAGTAGAGTAGAACCACTGGTCTAACAGACACAGTAGAGTAGAGTAGAACCACTGGTCTAACAGACACAGTAGAGTAGAGTAGAACCACTGGTCGAACAGACACAGTAGAGTAGAACCACTGGTCTAACAGACACAGTAGAGTAGAACCACTGGTCTAACAGACACAGTAGAGTAGAGTAGAACCACTGGTCTATCAGACACAGTAGAGTAGAGTAGAACCACTGGTCTATCAGACACAGTAGAGTAGAGGAGAACCACTGGTCTATCAGACACAGTAGAGTAGAGTAGAACCACTGGTCTATCAGACACAGTAGAGTAGAGGAGAACCACTGGTCTAACAGACACAGTAGAGTAGAGTAGAACCACTGGTCTAACAGACACAGTAGAGTAGAGTAGAACCACTGGTCGAACAGACACAGTAGAGTAGAACCACTGGTCTAACAGACACAGTAGAGTAGAACCACTGGTCTAACAGACACAGTAGAGTAGAGTAGAACCACTGGTCTAACAGACACAGTAGAGTAGAGGAGAACCACTGGTCTAACAGACACAGTAGAGTAGAGGAGAACCACTGGTCTAACAGACACAGTAGAGTAGAGTAGAACCACTGGTCTAACAGACACAGTAGAGTAGAACCACTGGTCTAACAGACACAGTAGAGTAGAGGAGAACCACTGGTCTAACAGACACAGTAGAGTAGAGTAGAACCACTGGTCTAACAGACACAGTAGAGTAGAGTAGAACCACTGGTCTATCAGACACAGTAGAGTAGAGGAGAACCACTGGTCTAGCAGACACAGTAGAGTAGAGTAGAACCACTGGTCTAACAGACACAGTAGAGTAGAGTAGAACTACTGGTCTAACAGACACAGTAGAGTAGAGTAGAAACACTGGTCTAACAGACACAGTAGAGTAGAACCACTGGTCTAACAGACACAGTAGAGTAGAGTAGAACCACTGGTCTAACAGACACAGTAGAGTAGAGTAGAACCACTGGTCTAACAGACACAGTAGAGTAGAACCACTGGTCGAACAGACACAATAGAGTAGAGTAGAACCACTGGTCTAACAGACACAGTAGAGTAGAACCATTGGTCTAGCAGACACAGTAGAGTAGAGTAGAAACACTAGTCTAGCAGACACAGTAGAGTAGAGTAGAACCACTGGTCTAACAGACACAGTAGAGTAGAGTAGAACCACTAGTCTAGCAGACACAGTAGAGTAGAGTAGAACCACTGGTCTAACAGACACAGTAGAGTAGAGTAGAACCACTGGTCTAGCAGACACAGTAGAGTAGAGTAGAACCACTGGTCTAACAGACACAGTAGAGTAGAACCATTGGTCTAACAGACACAGTAGAGTAGAACCACTGGTCTAGCAGACACAGTAGAGTAGAGTAGAACCACTGGTCTAACAGACACAGTAGAGTAGAGTAGAACCACTGGTCTAACAGACACAGTAGAGTAGAACCACTGGTCTAGCAGACACAGTAGAGTAGAGTAGAACCACTGGTCTATCAGACACAGTAGAGTAGAACCACTGGTCTAACAGACACAGTAGAGTAGAGTAGAACCACTGGTCTATCAGACACAGTAGAGTAGAGTAGAACCACTGGTCTATCAGACACAGTAGAGTAGAGGAGAACCACTGGTCTATCAGACACAGTAGAGTAGAGTAGAACCACTGGTCTATCAGACACAGTAGAGTAGAGGAGAACCACTGGTCGAACAGACACAGTAGAGTAGAGTAGAACCACTGGTCTAACAGACACAGTAGAGTAGAGTAGAACCACTGGTCGAACAGACACAGTAGAGTAGAACCACTGGTCTAACAGACACAGTAGAGTAGAACCACTGGTCTAACAGACACAGTAGAGTAGAGTAGAACCACTGGTCTATCAGACACAGTAGAGTAGAGTAGAACCACTGGTCTATCAGACACAGTAGAGTAGAGGAGAACCACTGGTCTATCAGACACAGTAGAGTAGAGTAGAACCACTGGTCTATCAGACACAGTAGAGTAGAGGAGAACCACTGGTCTAACAGACACAGTAGAGTAGAGTAGAACCACTGGTCTAACAGACACAGTAGAGTAGAGTAGAACCACTGGTCTAACAGACACAGTAGAGTAGAACCACTGGTCTAACAGACACAGTAGAGTAGAACCACTGGTCTAACAGACACAGTAGAGTAGAGTAGAACCACTGGTCTAACAGACACAGTAGAGTAGAACCACTGGTCTAGCAGACACAGTAGAGTAGAGTAGAACCACTGGTCTATCAGACACAGTAGAGTAGAACCACTGGTCTAACAGACACAGTAGAGTAGAGTAGAACCACTGGTCTATCAGACACAGTAGAGTAGAGTAGAACCACTGGTCTATCAGACACAGTAGAGTAGAGGAGAACCACTGGTCTATCAGACACAGTAGAGTAGAGTAGAACCACTGGTCTATCAGACACAGTAGAGTAGAGGAGAACCACTGGTCGAACAGACACAGTAGAGTAGAGTAGAACCACTGGTCTAACAGACACAGTAGAGTAGAGTAGAACCACTGGTCGAACAGACACAGTAGAGTAGAACCACTGGTCTAACAGACACAGTAGAGTAGAACCACTGGTCTAACAGACACAGTAGAGTAGAGTAGAACCACTGGTCTATCAGACACAGTAGAGTAGAGTAGAACCACTGGTCTATCAGACACAGTAGAGTAGAGGAGAACCACTGGTCTATCAGACACAGTAGAGTAGAGTAGAACCACTGGTCTATCAGACACAGTAGAGTAGAGGAGAACCACTGGTCTAACAGACACAGTAGAGTAGAGTAGAACCACTGGTCTAACAGACACAGTAGAGTAGAGTAGAACCACTGGTCTAACAGACACAGTAGAGTAGAACCACTGGTCTAACAGACACAGTAGAGTAGAACCACTGGTCTAACAGACACAGTAGAGTAGAGTAGAACCACTGGTCTAACAGACACAGTAGAGTAGAGGAGAACCACTGGTCTAACAGACACAGTAGAGTAGAGGAGAACCACTGGTCTAACAGACACAGTAGAGTAGAGTAGAACCACTGGTCTAACAGACACAGTAGAGTAGAACCACTGGTCTAACAGACACAGTAGAGTAGAGTAGAACCACTGGTCTAACAGACACAGTAGAGTAGAGGAGAACCACTGGTCTAACAGACACAGTAGAGTAGAGTAGAACCACTGGTCTAACAGACACAGTAGAGTAGAGTAGAACCACTGGTCTAACAGACACAGTAGAGTAGAGTAGAACCACTGGTCTATCAGACACAGTAGAGTAGAGGAGAACCACTGGTCTAGCAGACACAGTAGAGTAGAGTAGAACCACTGGTCTAACAGACACAGTAGAGTAGAGTAGAACTACTGGTCTAACAGACACAGTAGAGTAGAGTAGAAACACTGGTCTAACAGACACAGTAGAGTAGAACCACTGGTCTAACAGACACAGTAGAGTAGAGTAGAACCACTGGTCTAACAGACACAGTAGAGTAGAGTAGAACCACTGGTCTAACAGACACAGTAGAGTAGAGTAGAACCACTGGTCTAACAGACACAGTAGAGTAGAGTAGAACCACTGGTCTAACAGACACAGTAGAGTAGAGTAGAACCACTGGTCTAACAGACACAGTAGAGTAGAGTAGAACCACTGGTCTAACAGACACAGTAGAGTAGAACCACTGGTCTATCAGACACAGTAGAGTAGAGGAGAACCACTGGTCTATCAGACACAGTAGAGTAGAGTAGAATCACTGGTCTAACAGACACAGTAGAGTAGAGTAGAACCACTGGTCTAACAGACACAGTAGAGTAGAACCACTGGTCTATCAGACACAGTAGAGTAGAGGAGAACCACTGGTCTATCAGACACAGTAGAGTAGAGTAGAATCACTGGTCTAACAGACACAGTAGAGTAGAGTAGAACCACTGGTCTAACAGACACAGTAGAGTAGAGTAGAACCACTGGTCTAACAGACACAGTAGAGTAGAGTAGAACCACTGGTCTATCAGACACAGTAGAGTAGAGGAGAACCACTGGTCTAACAGACACAGTAGAGTAGAACCACTGGTCTAACAGACACAGTAGAGTAGAGTAGAACCACTGGTCTAACAGACACAGTAGAGTAGAGGAGAACCACTGGTCTAACAGACACAGTAGAGTAGAGTAGAACCACTGGTCTAACAGACACAGTAGAGTAGAGGAGAACCACTGGTCTAACAGACACAGTAGAGTAGAGTACAACCACTGGTCTAACAGACACAGTAGAGTAGAGTAGAACCACTGGTCTAACAGACACAGTAGAGTAGAGGAGAACCACTGGTCTAACAGACACAGTAGAGGAGAGGAGAACCACTGGTCTAACAGACACAGTAGAGTAGAGTAGAACCACTGGTCTAACAGACACAGTAGAGTAGAGTAGAACCACTGGTCTAACAGACACAGTAGAGTAGAGTAGAACCACTGGTCTAACAGACAGAGTAGAGTAGAGTAGAACCACTGGTCTAACAGACACAGTAGAGTAGAGTAGAACCACTGGTCTAGCAGACACAGTAGAGTAGAGTAGAACCACTGCTCTAACAGACACAGTAGAGTAGAGTAGAACCACTGGTCTAACAGACACAGTAGAGTAGAACCACTGGTCTAACAGACACAGTAGAGTAGAGTAGAACCACTGGTCTAACAGACACAGTAGAGTAGAGTAGAACCACTGGTCTAACAGACATAGTAGAGTAGAACCACTGGTCTAACAGACACAGTAGAGTAGAGTAGAACCACTGGTCTAACAGACACAGTAGAGTAGAGTAGAACCACTGGTCTAACAGACACAGTAGAGTAGAGGAGAACCACTGGTCTAACAGACACAGTAGAGTAGAGTAGAACCACTGGTCTATCAGACACAGTAGAGTAGAACCACTGGTCTAACAGACACAGTAGAGTAGAGTAGAACCACTGGTCTAACAGACACAGTAGAGTAGAGTAGAACCACTGGTCTAACAGACACAGTAAAGTAGAGTAGAACCACTGGTCTAACAGACACAGTAGAGTAGAGTAGAACCACTGGTCTAACAGACACAGTAGAGTAGAGTAGAACCACTGGTCTAACAGACACAGTAGAGTAGAACCACTGGTCTAACAGACACAGTAGAGTAGAGTAGAATCACTGGTCTAACAGACACAGTAGAGTAGAACCACCGGTTCTAACAGACACAGTAGAGTAGAGTAGAACCACTGGTCTAACAGACACAGTAGAGTAGAGTAGAACCACTGGTCTAACAGACACAGTAGAGTAGAGTAGAACCACTGGTCTAGCAGACACAGTAGAGTAGAACCACTGGTCTATCAGACACAGTAGAGTAGAGTAGAACCACTGGTCTAACAGACACAGTAGAGTAGAATCACTGGTCTAACAGACACAGTAGAGTAGAGTAGAACCACTGGTCTAGCAGACACAGTAGAGTAGAATCACTGGTCTAACAGACACAGTAGAGTAGAGTAGAACCACTGGTCTAACAGACACAGTAGAGTAGAACCACTGGTCTATCAGACACAGTAGAGTAGAGTAGAATCACTGGTCTAACAGACACAGTAGAGTAGAGTAGAACCACTGGTCTAACAGACACAGTAGAGTAGAGTAGAACCACTGGTCTATCAGACACAGTAGAGTAGAGTAGAACCACCGGTTCTAACAGACACAGTAGAGTAGAGTAGAACCACTGGTCTAACAGACACAGTAGAGTAGAGGAGAACCACTGGTCTAACAGACACAGTAGAGTAGAGTAGAACCACTGGTCTAACAGACACAGTAGAGTAGAGGAGAACCACTGGTCTAACAGACACAGTAGAGTAGAGTAGAACCACTGGTCTATCAGACACAGTAGAGTAGAGTAGAATCACTGGTCTAACAGACACAGTAGAGTAGAACCACCGGTTCTAACAGACACAGTAGAGTAGAGTAGAACCACTGGTCTAACAGACACAGTAGAGTAGAACCACTGGTCTAACAGACACAGTAGAGTAGAACCACCGGTTCTAACAGACAAAGTAGAGTAGAGTAGAACCACTGGTCTAACAGACACAGTAGAGTAGAACCACTGGTCTAACAGACACAGTAGAGTAGAGTAGAACCACTGGTCTAACAGACACAGTAGAGTAGAGTAGAACCACTGGTCTAACAGACACAGTAGAGTAGAACCACTGGTCTAACAGACACAGTAGAGTAGAACCACTGGTCTAACAGACACAGTAGAGTAGAACCACTGGTCTAACAGACACAGTAGAGTAGAGTAGAACCACTGGTCTAACAGACACAGTAGAGTAGAGTAGAACCACTGGTCTAACAGACACAGTAGAGTAGAGTAGAACCACTGGTCTAACAGACACAGTAGAGTAGAGTAGAACCACTGGTCTAACAGACACAGTAGAGTAGAGTAGAACCACTGGTCTATCAGACACAGTAGAGGAGAGGAGAACCGTTTTTATTCCAACCAGTCTGACATGTCTGGCTGAGTGGTGTCCTGGCCGTGTCTACCCTGCCAGGCAGTCAGTCTCCGACTAAATATAACCCAGGCAGCACCAGGGACCAGGGCGTGTCTGTGTGTGTGTGTGTGTGTGTGTGTGTGTGTGTGTGTGTGTGTGTGTGTGTGTGTGTGTGTGTGTGTGTGTGTGTGTGTGTGTGTGTGTGTGTGTGTGTGTGTGTGTGTGTGTGTGTGTGTGTGTGGGAATCAGGGCGTGGGCCTGATGGAAAAACAAAACATGCTGACGTTGGAGTAACGTCCGAGTGACGTCGTCTCGCCGCCTTGGTTGAAAACCACAACGTGGTTATTTCTGTTTGCTTGTTGATGGCATATCGTGTGTGGACCTTGGCAGGAAGGTAATGTGTGTGTGTGTGTGTGTGTGTGTGTGTGTGTGTGTGTGTGTGTGTGTGTGTGTGTGTGTGTGTGTGTGTGTGTGTGTGTGTGTGTGTGTGTGTGTGTGTGTGTGTGTGTGTGTGTGTGTGTGTGTGTGTGTGTGTGTGTGTGCATGTGCTCAAATATTTAGTCTATACTGTGTGTGTGCTTGAATGCATGCATGTGTATCTGTCTGACTGAGTGTGTGTATCTGTCTGAATGAGTGTGTGTATCTGTCTGTCTGAGTGTGTGTGTGTGTGTATCTGTCTGTCTGAGTGTGTGTATCTGTCTGTCTGAGTGTGTGTGTATATCTGTCTGTCTGAGTGTGTGTGTGTGTGTATCTGTCTGTCTGAGTGTGTGTATCTGTCTGTCTGAGTGTGTGTGTATATCTGTCTGTCTGAGTGTACATCTGTCTGTCTGAGTGTGTGTATCTGTCTGACTGAGTGTACATCTGTCTGACTGAGTGTGTGTATCTGTCTGAATGAGTGTGTGTATCTGTCTGTCTGAGTGTGTGTGTGTGTATCTGTCTGTCTGAGTGTGTGTATCTGTCTGTCTGAGTGTGTGTGTGTGTGTATCTGTCTGTCTGAGTGTGTGTATCTGTCTGAATGAGTGTGTGTATCTGTCTGACTGAGTGTACATCTGTCTGTCTGAGTGTACATCTGTCTGACTGAGTGTACATCTGTCTGACTGAGTGTGTGTATCTGTCTGACTGAGTGTGTGTGTACATCTGTCTGACTGAGTGTGTGTATCTGTCTGTCTGAGTGTGTGTGTATATCTGTCTGTCTGAGTGTGTGTGTATATCTGTCTGACTGAGTGTGTGAGTTCCCAGCAGGCCAGCAGCAGTGATGATGACAGGTTAGAGCCCCATAGAGAGTTATGGTGATGTACCTGTCACAAGGGCTGCTGTTTGGGGATGTTCTGTCTGTCTGTCTGAGAGATTCACTATTACCCTATGATGTGTGTGTGTGTGTGTGTGTGTGTGTGTGTGTGTGTGTGTGTGGTGTGTGTGTGTGTGTGTGTGTGTGTGTGTGTGTGTGTGTGTGTGTGTGTGTGTGTGTGTGTGTGTGTGTGTGTGTGTGTGTGTGTGTGTGTGTGTGTGTGTGTGTGTGTGTGTGTGTGTGTGTGTGTGTGTGTGTGTGTGTGTGTCTGTCTGTGTGTGTCTCTGTGTGTCTCTGTGCGTGTGTGTGTGTGTGTGTGTGTGTGTGTGTGTGTGTGTGTGTGTGTGTGTGTGTGTGTGTGTGTGTGTGTGTGTGTGTGTGTGTGTGTGTGTGTGTGTGTGTGTGTGTCTGTGCTTGTGTTTAAGCAAGACCCTGTGTCTGCATACTGAGTGAGGTCATCAAACTCACTGAAACATAGCTGAGGTCTGATGTCCTGTCTATACATTACTGTTCCTGACTCAGCTGTTCACTGACACACACATAAACACTTCCTTACTGCACACTGAAACATAGCTGAGGTCTGATGTCCTGTCTATACATTACTGTTCCTGACTCAGCTGTTCACTGACACACACATAAACACTTCCTTACTGCACACTGAAACATAGCTGAGGTCTGATGTCCTGTCTATACATTACTGTTCCTGACTCAGCTGTTCACTGACACACACATAAACACTTCCTTACTGCATACTGAAACATGAGCTCTCCAGATTCTCTGTCAGCAAGTCTGTGGGTCGGCCAGCCAGAGAGGTCCAGTACTAACATCACCCTTTGACTTGTGTGTATGTGTGTACAGTATGTATGTGTGTGTGTGTGTGTGTGTGTGTGTGTGTGTGTGTGTGTGTGTGTGTGTGTGTGTGTGTGTGTGTGTGTGTGTGTGTGTGTGTGTGTGTGTGTGTGTGTGTGTGTGTGTGTGTGTGTTCTCTGTGCCAGCCAGAGAGGTCCAGTACTAACATCCCCCTTTGACTTGTGTATATGTGTGTACAGTATGTGTGTGTGTGTGTGTGTGTGTGTGTGTGTGTGTGTGTGTGTGTGTGTGTGTGTGTGTGTGTGTGTGTGTGTGTGTGTGTGTGTGTGTGTGTGTGTGTGTGTGTGTGTGTGTGTGTGTGTGTGTGTGTGTGTGTGTTCTCTGTGCCAGCCACAGAGGTTCAGTATTAGGTGATCTATGACGCCATGGCCTTCATATTAGCCAGCACAGAACACTGTGTGTTAAAGCTCTCAGAGCAGGGGTGCTGATCTAGAATCAGTTTTGCCTTTTTGACATCATAATGAATAAGACTATATGGACAGGGGGAACCTGATCCTAGATCAGCACACCTCTCTGACACAGTTTTTGGACATGGACCCTGGAGCACTAATATATAGTAGAAATGATGATTGAACTTTTTGTGGTATAGTAAACTGAAGGAATATACATGACTGTATATGACTCTATAATTAGTATATTATTGCATAAGTGTTTCTATCTAAGCATATCTGTAAAGCTCACACTAACTATGCTCCCAATTCGCCGCTTTATTGACAACGTTCCCATCCGTCAGGTCTGACGAAGATTCGTTTTGGCACCAACATTTTTAAGGATGTGCGTGAGTGTCCGAGAGAGAGACATTTCTATAGTTCGAGCGATATTCGCGCGACAGAGAGAGAGAGAGTGCTTGTGCTTGTGATCTTGAGCCAGAGTGCGCGAGATTGTGAGAGAGAGTGAGAGAGCTTGTTCTCGAGAGCGTGAGCGCTAGCGCGTGAGTTAGAGATAGATATATATATATATATATATAGAGAGATATAGAGAGAGAGAGAGAGAGAGAGAGAGAGAGAGAGAGAGAGAGAGAGAGAGAGAGAGAGAGAGAGAGAGAGAGAGAGAGAGAGAGAGAGAGAGAGAGAGAGAGAGAGAGAGAGAGAGAGAGAGAGAGAGAGAGAGAGAGAGAGAGAGAGAGAGAGAGAGAGAGAGAGAGAGAGAGAGAGAGAGAGAGAGAGAGAGAGAGAGAGAGAGAGAGAGAGAGAGAGAGAGAGAGAGAGAGAGAGAGAGAGAGAGAGAGAGATCAGACCTATGCCACTCCTGCCCACCCCATGCACCCCACCCCCGCAAAGAGAGCATCAACATGGAAGTCACACATACGCCCAGGTAGTGAGCGGGCAAACAGGCCCAACCCCCACTCTTACACTCGCCCAAGCCAACGGCATGTACCAGATGCTCAGCAGGCTCTGCTCACACTTACTGGCCTGAGGCCAAACCACACGGCCAACAACATTGGACACTTTATGGAACAAAAAGCCTTCACTATATCATCCTGGAATATCCAAGGCCTGAGGTCATCTGCCTTTGGCCTAAAGAGCAGGAACACGGACTTCACCAAAGAAATCGGTAATGCAGACATTGTCATCCTGCAAGAAACATGGTATAGCGGAGACGGACCCACTGGTTGCCCTCTAGGTTACAGAGAGCTGGTAGTCCCATCCACCAAACTACCAGGTGTGAAACAGGGAAGGGACTCAGGGGGAATGCTAATTTGGTATAGAGCAGACCTAACTCACTCCATTAAATTAATCAAAACAGGAACATTTTACATTTGGCTAGAAATTCAAAAGGAAATTATCTTAACAGAGAAAAATGTCCTCCTGTGTGCTACCTATATCCCCCCACTAGAATCCCCATACTTTAATAAAGACAGCTTCTCCATCCTGGAGGGGGAAATCAATCATTTCCAGGCCCAGGGACATGTATTAGTCTGTGGCGACCTAAATGCCAGAACTGGACAAGAACCTGACACCCTCAGCACACAGGGGGACAAACACCTGCCTGCAGGTGACAGCATTCCCTCCCCCATATGCCCCCCTAGGCACAACTATGACAACATAACCAACAAAAACGGGTCACAACTCCTGCAGCTCTGTCGCACGCTGGGTATGTACATAGTCAATGGTAGGCTTCGAGGGGACTCCTATGGTAGGTTCACCTATAGCTCATCTCTTGGCAGTAGCACTGTAGACTACTTTATCACTGACCTCAACCCAGAGTCTCTCAGAGCGTTCACAGTCAGCCCACTGACACCCCTATCAGACCACAGCAAAATCACAGTCTACTTGAACAGAGCAATACTCAATCATGAGGCATCAAAGCCAAAGGAACTGAGTAACATTAAGAAATGCTATAGATGGAAGGAATGCAGTTTGGAAACCTACCAAAAAACAATTAGGCAACAGCAAATTCAATCCCTTTTAGACAACTTCCTGGGTAAAATGTTCCACTGCAATAGTGAAGGTGTAAACTTGGCAGTAGAAAATCTTAACAGTATATTTGACCTCTCAGCTTCCCTATCAAATCTAAAAATCTCAAATAGAAAACCGAAGAAAATGAACAACAATGACAAATGGTTTGATAAAGAATGCAAAAATCTAAGAAATAAATTGAGGAACCTGTCCAACCAAAAACATAGAGACCCGGAAAACCTGAGTCTACGCCTTCACTATGGCGAATCACTAAAACAATACAGAAATACACTACGGAAAAAGAAGGAACAGCACGTCAGAAATCAGCTCAATGTAATTGAAGACTCCATAGACTCTAACCAATTCTGGGAAAATTGGAAAACACTAAACAAACAACAACACGAAGAATTATCTATCCAAAATGGAGATGTATGGGTAAACCACTTCTCCAATCTTTTTGGCTCTATAACAAAGAATAAAGAACAAAAACATATACATGATCAAATACAAATCCTAGAATCAACTATTAAAGACTACCAGAACCCATTGGATTCTCCAATTACCTTGAATGAGTTACAGGACAAAATAAAAACCCTCAAACCCAAAAAGGCCTGTGGTGTTGATGGTATCCTTAATGAAATGATCAAATATACAGACAACAAATTCCAATTGGCTATACTAAAACTCTTTAACATCGTCCTTAGCTCTGGCATCTTCCCCAATATTTGGAACCAAGGACTGATCACCCCAATCCACAAAAGTGGAGACAAATTTGACCCCAATAACTACCGTGGAATATGCGTCAACAGTAACCTTGGGAAAATACTCTGCATTATCATTAACAGCAGACTCGTACATTTCCTCAATGAAAACAATGTACTGAGCAAATGTCAAATTGGCTTTTTACCAAATTACCGTACAACAGACCATGTATTCACCCTACACACCCTAATTGACAACCAAACAAACCAAAACAAAGGCAAAGTCTTCTCATGCTTTGTTGATTTCAAAAAAGCCTTCGACTCAATTTGGCATGAGGGTCTGCTATACAAATTGATGGAAAGTGGTGTTGGGGGTAAAACATACGACATTATAAAATCCATGTACACAAACAACAAGTGTGCGGTTAAAATTGGCAAAAAACACACACATTTCTTCACACAGGGTCGTGGGGTGAGACAGGGATGCAGCTTAAGCCCCACCCTCTTCAACATATATATCAACGAATTGGCGCGGGCACTAGAACAGTCTGCAGCACCCGGTCTCACCCTACTAGAATCCGAAGTCAAATGTCTACTGTTTGCTGATGATCTGGTGCTTCTGTCACCAACCAAGGAGGGCCTACAGCAGCACCTAGATCTTCTGCACAGATTCTGTCAGACCTGGGCCCTGACAGTAAATCTCAGTAAGACCAAAATAATGGTGTTCCAAAAAAGGTCCAGTCACCAGGACCACAAATTCCATCTAGACACCGTTGCCCTAGAGCACACAAAAAACTATACATACCTCGGCCTAAACATCAGCACCACAGGTAACTTCCACAAAGCTGTGAACGATCTGAGAGACAAGGCAAGAAGGGCCTTCTATGCCATCAAAAGGAACATAAATTTCAACATACCAATTAGGATCTGGCTAAAAATACTTGAATCAGTCATAGAGCCCATTGCCCTTTATGGTTGTGAGGTCTGGGGTCCGCTCACCAACCAAGATTTCACAAAATGGGACAAACACCAAATTGAGACTCTGCATGCAGAATTCTGCAAAAATATCCTCCGTGTACAACGTAGAACACCAAATAATGCATGCAGAGCAGAATTAGGCCGATACCCACTAATTATCAAAATCCAGAAAAGAGCCGTTAAATTCTACAACCACCTAAAAGGAAGCGATTCCCAAACCTTCCATAACAAAGCCATCACCTACAGAGAGATGAACCTGGAGAAGAGTCCCCTAAGCAAGCTGGTCCTAGGGCTCTGTTCACAAACACAAACACACCCCACAGAGCCCCAGGACAACAGCACAATTAGACCCAACCAAATCATGAGAAAACAAAAAGATAATTACTTGACACATTGGAAAGAATTAACAAAAAAACAGAGCAAACTAGAATGCTATTTGGCCCTAAACAGAGAGTACACAGTGGCAGAATACCTGACCACTGTGACTGACCCAAACTTAAGGAAAGCTTTGACTATGTACAGACTCAGTGAGCATAGCCTTGCTATTGAGAAAGGCCGCCGTAGGCAGACATGGCTCTCAAGAGAAGACAGGCTATGTGCACACTGCCCACAAAATGAGGTGGAAACTGAGCTGCACTTCCTAACCTCCTGCCCAATGTATGACCATATTAGAGAGACATATTTCCCTCAGATTACACAGATCCACAAGGAATTCGAAAACAAATCCAATTTTGATAAACTCCCATATCTACTGGGTGAAATTCCACAGTGTGCCATCACAGCAGCAAGATTTGTGACCTGTTGCCACAAGAAAAGGGCAACCAGTGAAGAACAAACACCACTGTAAATACAACCCATATTTATGTTTATTTATTTTAACTTGTGTGCTTTAACCATTTGTACATTGTTACAACACTGCATATATATAATATGACATTTGTAATGTCTTTATTGTTTTGAAACTTCTGTATGTGTAATGTTTACTGTTCATTTTTATTGTTTATTTGACTTTTGTATATTACCTACCTCACTTGCTTTGGCAATGTTAACACATGTTTCCCATGCCAATAAAGCCCCTTGAATTGAATTGAATTGAATTGAGAGAGAGAGAGAGAGAGAGAGAGAGAGAGGTGCAGTCTGGGATCCCACACACCTGAGTTGTCGGAAAACTGGGGCACCTCCCAGGCAACGGCCGCCTGCGTGTCTGTGGCCTGGAAAGTGGGCGGTGACCTGCACCTGTCAATCACAGGGGGCTCCGTATCTAGAAAGGAACAACATCGTTGTTGTTAGGGAGACCACAAAGCTTGACCATGACAACCAACAATCTCCAGCTGAATGTTAACTAATTGGACTAATTGGAATGATTTAGTGTTGAGCACTATTGCTATCCTACATTAGGACTTATATCAGTATATTAGTATATAGGTAGTAGTATTCCTACAATCGGATAACAATCTAGTGTAACCCTATGGTAAAGTAGGGTATGTTATGTTCTTCATTTTAGTGGTATGTGTTAAACATGTGTGTCTAATGAAAGCCACTGCATTCCTTCATAATAGCATATGGAAATATTCGGGGCTACCACAGTGCTTTCCCCCTTGGTTTCTGAGAGTATTAAGTGTGTGACACTGGACACCCTTATTTTCCACACTTTGCACACTTGAGTTTGCCACCTGTGACTACTGTGTAGACTCGTTATGTAGCTTTTATCCAAAGGGACTACTGCATGTGGCAGCCGGGATCCAAACCCACCACTCTGGAGTTCTAAGCACCTCACTCCCACTAACCGAGTCATTGGAAATAGGAACTACCAGAAGTATTTCCTGATAACGTAACCTGACCAGGAGAAACTCTGGGCGCTACTTAAAAGATACAGTATGACTAGAGCCTGTAGGCTATAACTGGGGCCTGGAGTTTTTCACGGTCAGGTCATGAGGTCAGGAAAAACTTAGGGTCCTGATCGCAATCACACGTTTCACATTGGTATTGCTGTGATGTGCTGTGATGTTGCTTGTGATGTTGGTTGTGATATGGTTACAATAAGGTGGTGTTATGGTTACGATGTGGTGGTGATATGTGATTTGTGGATGTGATATGTGGTTGTGATATATGGTTGTGATACGTGGTTGTGATATATGGCTGTGATACGTGGTTGTGATATATGGCTGTGATATGTGGTTGTGATATGTGGTTGTGATATATGGCTGTGATACGTGGTTGTGATATATGGCTGTGATATGTGGTTGTGATATGTGGTTGTGATATGTGGTTGTGATACGTGGTTGTGATATATGGCTGTGATACGTGGTTGTGATATATGGCTGTGATATGTGGTTGTGATATGTGGTTGTGATATGTGGTTGTGATACGTGGTTGTGATATATGGTTGTGATATATGGTTGTGATCTGATGGTTGTGATATGTGGTTGTGATATATGGTTGTGATATGCGGTTGTGATATTTGGTTGCGATATGTGGTTGCGATACGTGGTTGTGATATATGGTTGTGATACGTGGTTGTGATATATGGCTGTGATACGTGGTTGTGATATATGGCTGTGATTTTTGGTTGTGATATGTGGTTGTGATACGTGGTTGTGATATGTGGTTGTGATATGTGGTTGTGATAATGGTTGTGATCTGATGGTTGTGATATGTGGTTGTGATATATGGTTGTGATCTGATGGTTGTGATATGTGGTTGTGATATATGGTTGTGATCTGATGGTTGTGATATGTGGTTGTGATCTGATGGTTGTGATATATGGTTGTGATATGTGGTTGTGATATGTGGTTGTGATATGTGGTTGTGATACGTGGTTGTGATATATGGTTGTGATTTTTGGTTGTGATATGTGGTTGTGATATGTGGTTGTGATATGTGGTTGTGATATGTGGTTGTGATCTGATGGTTGTGATATGTGGTTGTGATATATGGTTGTGATATGTGGTTGTGATACGTGGTTGTGATATATGGTTGCGATATGTGGTTGTGATACGTGGTTGTGATATATGGTTGTGATTTTTGGTTGTGATATGTGGTTGTGATATATGGCTGTGATATGTGGTTGTGATACGTGGTTGTGATATATGGTTGTGATTTTTGGTTGTGATATGTGGTTGTGATATATGGCTGTGATATATGGTTGTCATATGTGGTTGCGATATGTGGTTGTGATATATGGTTGTGATATACGGTTGTGATATGTGATTGTGATATATGGTTGTGATCTGATGGTTGTGATATGTGGTTGCGATATGTGGTTGTGATATATGGTTGTGATTTTTGGTTGTGATATATGGTTGTGATATGTGGTTGTGATACGTGGTTGTGATATATGGCTGTGATATATGGTTGTCATATGTGGTTGTGATATGTGGTTGTGATATAAGGTTGCGATATGTGGTTGTGATATATGGTTGTGATTTTTGGTTGTGATATATGGTTGTGATATGTGGTTGTGATACGTGGTTGTGATATATGGTTGTGATATACGGTTGTGATATGTGGTTGTGATACGTGGTTGTGATATGTGGTTGTGATATATGGTTGTGATATACGGTTGTGATATGTGGTTGTGATATGTGGTTGTGATATGTGGTTGTGATCTGATGGTTGTGATATGTGGTTGTGATATATGGTTGTGATCTGATGGTTGGTTGTGATATATGGTTGTGATATATATGGTTGTGATATGTGGTTGTGATATGTGGTTGTGATATATGGTTGTGATCTGATGGTTGGTTGTGATATATGGTTGTGATATATGGTTGTGATCTGATGGTTGGTTGTGATATATGGTTGTGATATATATGGTTGTGATCTGATGGTTGTGATATATGGTTGTGATATGTGGTTGTGATATGCGGTTGTGATATGTGGTTGTGATATATGGTTGTGATACGTGGTTGTGATATATGGTTGTGATTTTTGGTTGTGATATGTGGTTGTGATATATGGCTGTGATATATGGTTGTCATATGTGGTTGTGATATGTGGTTGTGATATATGGTTGCGATATGTGGTTGTGATATATGGTTGTGATTTTTGGTTGTGATATATGGTTGTGATATGTGGTTGTGATACGTGGTTGTGATACGTGGTTGTGATACGTGGTTGTGATATGTGGTTGTGATATGTGGTTGTGATATGTGGTTGTGATAATGGTTGTGATCTGATGGTTGTGATATGTGGTTGTGATATATGGTTGTGATCTGATGGTTGGTTGTGATATATGGTTGTGATATATATGGTTGTGATATGTGATTGTGATATGTGGTTGTGATATATGGTTGTGATCTGATGGTTGGTTGTGATATATGGTTGTGATATATATGGTTGTGATATGTGGTTGTGATATGTGGTTGTGATATATGGTTGTGATCTGATGGTTGGTTGTGATATATGGTTGTGATATATATGGTTGTGATATGTGGTTGTGATATGCGGTTGTGATATATGGTTGTGATATGTGTTTGTGATATATGGTTGTTGTCACGTTCTGACCATAGTTCTTGTGTGTTTTGCTTGTTTTAGTGTTGGTCAGGACGTGAGCTGGGTGGGCATTCTATGTTGTGTGTCTAGTGTGTCTGTTTCTATGTTTGCCCTAATATGGTTCTCAATCAGAGGCAGGTGTTTTGTGTTGTCTCTGATTGGGAATCATATATAGGTGGCTTGTTTTGTGTTGGGGTTTGTGGGTGGTTGTTTCCTGTCTTTGTGTTTTCTCTGCACCAGCTAGGGCTGTATCGGTTTGCCACATTTGTTATTTTGTATCATGTTCACTGTTTATCGTTTTATTAAACATGTTGAGCACTGGCTACACTGCGTGTTGGTCCGATCCCTGTTACACCCTCTCTTCTCGTGAAGAGAGGGAAGGCTGCCGTTACAGTTGTGATATATGGTTGTGATATATATGGTTGTGATATATGGTTGTGATATATATGGTTGTGACATGCAGTTGTGAGATATATGGTTGTGATATATATGGTTGTGATATGTGGTTGTGATATGTGGTTGGTTGTGATGTGCTTGCGACCTGACCTCACCTATGACAGTGACAGTGAAGGTGCAGTTAGCCTGGTTCCCAGCACGGTCTGTCGCTGTATAGATTATCTTCTCCTCTCCTATAGGGAACAGCTGGGGAGGGGTGTACACAGGCTTCACCTGAACCAGGACCTAGAGGGCAAAGGTCACAGACGACTGTTAGGAGTATTATTCATCATCTCTCATTGATTCCTTCACAGGATTAGTCATGTAAAGGATTATTCCTTCCTTGAGAGTTTTTCCCTTGTTCCTTGACACTACTGCTTGGTCTTGGTTGCTTGGGGGTTTAGGTTTGAGTTGATGTTCTGCACCTTGTTGCTCTTTGTGAAAAGCTCTTCACAGAGAATATATGAACCTCAGGAGAGGTGCACACTAACACCCTGGAGGGGAAAAGAGACAACTCTCGTCCACTCACCTCCTCCCCAGAGTTGTCAGTAGCAGTGGGCACCTTCCAGCTGATGTTGGCAGTGCCACGCCGCTCGTCCGTCTCTGCCACCACGTCTCTGGGGCACTGGATCCACGGACGCTCTGAATCTGGATGGAGAGAGTAAGAAAATAAACAACAGATAAACGACAGTCCTAAGAATCAGAGTGGATGGATAAAGAGGTGGCCAAAAAATCCCCCAAAAACCTAACAAGCAAGATGTCGGGGTCAATCTGGTTTCAATTCCACTCAGTTAAATTGGACACGATGGGACTTACTCATAGGAGTGCCATTCCTCAACTGACAGGAATTTAGACGGAATTAACTCCAACTCTGCTAAGAACAATAAACGGTAAAGAAGGACATGAACTGACGCAACAAGCCCAGGAGGAGACTTGGGCTTCGTCCCAAATGGCATCCTATTCTCATTACTTTTGACCAGGGCCCATCGTGCTCTGGTCAAAAGTAGTGCACTACATAGGGAGTAGGGTGCCATTTGGGACGCACACTTCTATCACACGTCGTCATGACACTGAGGGAGGGACTGTGATGTCACACCTAACCTCTGACCCCTCTCACACAACATGTCAGAGCCCCCTCTGTTCTTAATTACAGAGTTAAAACACTCTGCCACATTGACATCATCACCTCTTAGCCAATTATGTGTCTGTCTCTATTATTGACATCACCTCATTGCCGATTACAGCTGTCGCTGTCTTTCTATACATCAATAACCTTAACATTACCCTCTAGGATAGTGGTTCTGAACTGGTGGGACCCAAATTTGGATTTATTTATTTTATATTTTTTTGCGGGGGATTAAAAAAATACTCCAGTCTAAATTTAAACAACTAATACCAGGTAGAAAGTGTGTCGAAATTATAATGAAGTTACATTTTTTTCAATTATTTATTCTTAAAAAAAGATTTTTTTATCACAGTATTTTCAATATTTGTGGTCTCAAACAAAAGAACTTGCCAACATTCTTCACCAAGTATATGAGAAATGTGGAATTATTGACAATGAAATGATGTGAATGTTGTTCCATTGTTTAATATAATTGCTACATTTACTGTCAATATAGCATTCAAAATAGTTTTCCAGATTGCGTTTCGGCACAAAGAATCACAATGTAAATATTGGGTCGTGACTGAGACAACCTGGTCCATTTGGGTCCGTAGCCAAAACCAGTTGAGAACCAGCGCTCTAGGGTATATGAGACTCCCTCTAAGCTTTGCTAAGCCAGGTAGGTCAATGTCAACAGAGAAGACTGCTTTATTGGGTTTTGTGTGAAAGTTCACAGCTGGAAAAGACCCATTTAGTGAGGTATCCCTCTTAAACACACAGCCTTCTGATCAGATCTGACAAGGTTTTCCCTTTATTGGACTGGAAATATTTCCCTGTTAGTGTAATAGACTGGAACCAGGTCAGGTCAGCTCTCTCTCTCTCTCTCTCTCTCTCTCTCTCTCTCTCTCTCTCTCTCTCTCTCTCGCCTCTATAACTCCACCCCGGCCTCTATAACTCCACCCCGGCCTTATAACTCCACCCCGGCCTCTATAACTCCCCCCTGGCCTCTATAACTCCATCCTGGCCTCTATAACTCCACCCTGGCCTCTATAACTCCCCCCTGGCCTCTATAACTCTCCCCTGGCCTCTATAACTCCACCCTGGCCTCTATAACTCCCCCCTGGCCTCTATAACTCCACCCTGGCCTCTATAACTCCACCCGGGCCTCTATAACTCCACCCTAGCCTCTATAACTCCACCCCGGCCTCTATAACTCCACCCTGGCCTCTATAACTCCACCCTGGCCTCCTTAACTCCTAAGGATAACTGACCCTCTAACCCTCGTTCTTTTCATCTCAACGGCATCCCCATCCCTCTCTTCACTCGTTTTATCTTTACGACATCTTTTCCTCCAAACAGAACTCATTCTACAGCCACCTGTTTCACCTGTAAAGCATCTGGAGAAGCTGTATGCAATTACAGTGTTGTTCCCCCAGTCCTCAAACACAGCGATTGGTTCTGCTCTGCTCTGGTATGGTTTGTGTTAGGGACAGCTCTCAGCAGAAGGTTAGCACCATTCACATGGAAAGAAATGCACAGAAATAGCAAAAGGGGTGCATGGAAAACTGTCTCATGCACATACACACATACACATACGCACACACTCACAGAGTATGTTAGGAGTTGTTACCTGTGCAGGTGGTTTTGTGGATGTTAGTGCTCCAGTCCCCAGAGGAGAGACAGCGTGCGTCCACGTCTCCTTGGAGACTGTAACCGTGGTGACAGGCGAGGCGGCACATGGTGCCAGGCTTCACTTCCCTCTTTCCACAGGCAGGGGGCGACCGCAGGACGTTCCTCAGAGTCACCATGGGGGGACAACGCACCTCTGAGGAGAGAGAGAGAGAGAGAGAGAGAGAGAGAGAGAGAGAGAGAGAGAGACAGTCACAACAAATTGAGTTGACTGAACTGGGGGAGGAAGAGAGGAGAAAAAGCTTGGAGCACATAAACATGCTTCCTGCGTTTTCACCCTACTGAGATCAAATCTCTCTGGCCTTGAACAAGGCTTGCTCAGTCGCAATAAACCTATTTTCAGGAGCAGTAGATCCGTTTTAGGAGAAAAGGAACAAGAATGTTTCCGGAAATGACTCTAAGACCACAAAACTATTACAGACAAGTTGTTTAATGAATTTCTGGACATAAAGTATGTGGCTTTGACCCAGAACCTGGTCTATTGGCTGTTAGATGGAGTTAGAGTCGTAGGAAGAGCAATAGCAAGAAGCTATGAGGCAAGAGGAGGGGATGAGGACTATAAAATCAACAGTGGACATTTCATCAGACTAAAATAAAATAGCCCATCCCTCTTTAGTGAATCAGTGATCACATTACACATCTACACCAACAAACACTAAACACTGTAGCAGCCAGACCTGGGTTCAAATATTATTTCAAATACTTGTCAAATACTCGAGCTTGGCTTGCTTGAGCGTGCTTGTTGCAATTGAACCAATAGAAAAGTCACAAAAGTCCCAACCCCTCCCACCTAGCGCTCCAGGCCGGTTAAAGCAAACATTTAAAGTGTTTAAAAGATTTCAAATGATATTTGAACCCATGGTGCAGTAGCAGCAACCAGAGTACTGAAGTACCACTGTGAAAGGAGCAGTAATGATGACAGTCTGTAGCGAAGCGTTCAGACCTTCACACAAACAAACTTTAACTCAATCACAACTCTCTCATCCTCCTACTCCGGGGGAGATTGTAGTCGATAAACACAAATTAAATTAGTGCCTTTGGTTAGGCAGTACACGTCTGTAGCTTTTAAATAGCTAGAGAGAGACAGAGAAAGAGAGAGAGACAGTGACTCATTAGAGGCCAACGCCGAGTGGCCGGAGGTTTGTGGGCAAAACACAACCGTTCTGCCCTGTTTTTGTGTGTTTGTGTGCCTGACCTGTGGTGGTGCCTCTGTGTGGTGTGTGTGTGTGTGTGTGTGTGTGTGTGTGTGTGTGTGTGTGTGTGTGTGTGTGTGTGTGTGTGTGTGTGTGTGTGTGTGTGTGTGTGTGTGTGTGTGTGTGTGTGTGTGTGTGTGTGTGTGTGTGTGTGTGTGTGTGTGTGTGTGTGTGTGTGAGAGATATATATTTGTCTAGAAAGCGTTTCATCCGAAGCCAAACAGAGACATTCAACCTACAAAGCTGTCATCAAGGCAAAGGGTGGCTACTTTGAAGAATCAAAAATCAAAAATCTAATATACTTTTGCTTACTACATGATTCCATTTGTGTTATTTTATAGTTTTCATGTCTTCACTATTATTCTACAATGTAGAAAATAGCAAAAATAAAGAAAATCCGTTGAATGAGTAGGTGTGTCTAAACGTCTGACTGGTGCTGTAAGTATTCAGACCCTTTACTCAGTACTTTGTTGAAGCACCTTTGGCAGTGATTACAGCCTTGAGTCTTCTTGGCTAGGACGCTACAAGCTTGGTACACCTATATTTGGGGAGTTTCTCCCATTCTTCTCTGCAGATCCTCTCAAGCTCTGTCAGGTTGGATAGGGAGCATCGCTGCACAGCTATTTCAGGTCTGGTGCCAGGTTCCCTCCAGACGTGATGCTTAGATTTCAGAACAAATAGTTAAAGCTTGGTTTCATCAGACCAGAAAATCTTGTTTCTCGTGATCTGAGAGTCCTTTTAGGTGCCTTTTGGCAAACACTTAGAGGGCTGTAATGTGCCTTATAATGAGGAGTGCTTTCCATCTGGCCACCCATAAAGGACTGATTGGTGGAGTGCTGCAGAGATGGTTGTTCTTCTGGAAGGTTCTCCCATCTCCACAGAGGAACTCTGGAGTCCTGTCAGAGTGACCATCAGGTTCTTGGTCACCTGACCAAGGCCCTTCTTTCATTTAAGAATCATGGAGGCCACTGTGTTCTTGGGGACCTTCAATGTTGCAGAAATTTTTTGGTAACCTTTCCCCAGATCTGTGCCTTGACAAAATCGTGTCTCAGAGCTCTACGGACAATTCCTTCAACCTTATGGTTTGGTTTTTACACTGACATGCACTGTCAACTCTGGGACCTTATATAGACAGGTGTGTGCCTTTCCAATCATGTCCAATCAATTGAATTTACCACAGGTGGACTCCAATCGAGTTGTAGAAACATCTCAGGGATGATCAATGGAAACAGGATGCACCTGAGCTCAATTTTCGAGTCTCATAGCAAATGGTCTGAATAATTATTTAAATAAGGTATTTCTGTTTTAAATTTTTTATACATTTGCAAACATTTCTAAAAACCTGTTTTCACTTTGTCATTATGGGGTATTGTGTGTAGATTGATGAGGGAAACATTTTATTTAATCCATTTTAGAATAAGGCTGTAACGTAAAAAATGTGGAAAAAGTCAAGGGGTCTGTATACTTTCCGAATGCACTGTAACTAGGAATAGAGTGACAAAGTAACAGGATAGATAATAAACAGTAACAGCAACGTATGTGATGAGTCAAAAAAGTTAGTATAAAAAGGGTCAATGCAGATAGTCTGCGTAGCTATTTGGTTAACTATTGAACAATTGATCAGTCTTGTGGCTTGGGGGTAGAAGCTGTTCAGGGTCCTGTTGGTTCCAGACTTGCTGCATCAGTACCGCTTGCTGTGCGATAGCAGAGAGAACAGTCTATGACTTGGGTGGCTGGAGTCTTTGACAATTTTTAGGGCCTTCCTCTGACACTGCCTGGTATCAGTCCTGGATGGCAGGGAGCTCAGCCCCAGTGATGTACTGGGTTGTACACACTACTCTCTGTAGTGCCTTGCGGTCAGATGCCAAGCAGTTGGCATACCAAGCTGTGATGCAGCCAGTCAAGATGCTCTCAATGGTGCAGCTGTAGAACTTTTTAAGGAGCAGAGTAGAGTGAGGTTTTAGTGGGGAGAGTGTGATAAGGGGTAGAGTGGGGGTAGAGTGGGGTTTAAGTGGGGAGAGTGGAGTTAGAGTGAGGTTTTAGTGGGGAGGGTGGGGGTAGAGTGGGGTTTTAGTGGGGAGAGTGGGGGTAGAGTGGGGTTTTAGTGGGGAGAGTGGGGTAGAGTGGGGTTTTAATGGAAAGAGCAGGGTAGAGTGAGGTTTTAGTGGGGAGAGCGTGGTAAGGGGCATGGTGGGGGTAGAGCGGGGTTTTAGTAAGAAGAGTGGAGATAGAGTGAGGTTTTAGTGGGGAGGGTGGGGGTAGAGTGGGGTTTTAGTGGGGAGGGTGGGGGTAGAGTGGGGTTTTAGTGGGGAGAGTGGGGGTAGAGTGGGGTTTTAGTGGGGAGAGTGGGGGTAGAGTGGGGTTTTAGTGGGAAGAGCAGGGTAGAGTGCGGTTTTAGTGGGGAGAGCAGGGTAGAGTGCGGTTTTAGTGGGGAGGGTGGGGGTAGAGTGGGGTTTTAGTGGGAAGAGCAGGGTAGAGTGCGGTTTTAGTGGGGAGAGTGGGGTAGAGTGGGGTTTTAGTGGGGAGAGCAGGGTAGAGTGCGGTTTTAGTGGGAAGAGCAGGGTAGAGTGCGGTTTCAGTGGGGAGAGTGGGGTAGAGTGGGGTTTTAGTGGGGAGAGCGTGGTAAGGGGCATGGTGGGGGTAGAGCGGGGTTTTAGTGGGAAGAGTGGGGGTAGAGTAGGATTTTAGTGGGGAGAGCAGGGTAGAGTGAGGTTTTAGTGGGGAGAGTGGGGTTTTAGTGGGGAGAGTGGGGGTAGAGTGGGGTTTTAGTGGGGAGAGTGGGGGTAGAGTGTGTTTTTAGTAGAGGGAGCAGGGTAGAGGGAGGTTTTAGTGGGGAGAGTGGGGTGAGTGGGGTTTTAGTGGGAAGTTTGGGGTTTTAGTGGGGAGAGTGGGGTTAGAGTAGGGTTTTAGTGGGGAGAGTGGGGGTAGAGTGGGTTTTTAGTAGAGGGAGCAGGGTAGAGGGAGGTTTTAGTGGGGAGAGTGGGGTAGAGTGGGGTTTTAGTGGGAAGTTTGGGCTTTTAGTGGGGAGAGCGGGGTTAGAGTAGGGTTTTAGTGGGAAGAGTGGGGGTAGAGTGGGTTTTTAGTGCGGAGAGTGGGGGTAGAGTGGGGTTTCAAGTGGTAAGAGCAGGGTAGAGTGGGGTTTAAGTGGGGAGAGTGGGGTTTTAGTGGCGAGAGCAGGGTAGAGTGAGGTTTTAGTGGGGAGAGTGGGGTAGAGTGGGGTTTTAGTGGGGAGAGTGGGGTTAGAGTAGGGTTTTAGTGGGGAGAGTGGGGGTAGAGTGCGGTTTTAGTGGGAAGAGCAGGGTAGAGTGAGGTTTTAGTGGCGAGAGCATGGTAAGTGGCAGAGTGGGGGTAGAGTGGGGTTTCAGTGGGGAGAGTGGGGGTAGAGTGGGGGTTTTAGGGGTGAGAGTGGGGTATTAGATGGTTGAATTGCAGGAACCCGGCTACTAAAACCGCTCCCTTTCCCCGGGATAACTAACTGCGAGAAAACTGTAAAGTATAATAAATTATTTATGTGAACAGCATGGCGTGAAATGGAACTGTTAAATTATATGCAATGTCTAAATCTGGCTTCTCTACGGCCTCTGCATGATGAATCAACGCTCAGGGTGGGACAGACATCTCAGTATGGAGCACACTTCACAATGCACTTCACAAACCTATCATCTCATCACGGGAACTTTTCTCTTGTGACAGGTAGGTCTGCATTTGCTGCAGCATAGTCTATGCTACAGTAATATAAAGACCGAATGCACGTCTCATTTACCCATCTCCATCTGGCTTGTTTTTTCATTGTAAAGATTATTGTGTTCTTAATTGCAGCTGCAGAGTTTTAAGACAGACTATCACTCAAATATCTTTGCTTTAAATCATTACGCGCGCGAGCCCTCTCTCGCAGTCTTTCTCTCTCTCTCTCTCTCTCCATAACCTCCATTCAAATTGCATCCAAAATAGATAACCCTGTTCTAGATAACCCTGTTCTAGATAACCCAGTTCTAGATAACCCTGTTCTAGATGCTATGTTTTAGTGGGGTGCAGTGGGGTTTTAGAGGGAGAGTGGGGTAATTGGTTCCTGCAGGCTTACCCACACACCGTGGTTGGATCCCGCTCCACAGTGAGTCGGCCTGACAGCTGAGCCTGGCGTCTCCCTCCAGCCTGTAGCCCTCTGTACAGCGCACCTCACACTCCGCCCTGTAGGAGGTGCCACCCTCGCTGCAGTTCATGTGTCCATGCTGGGGCCGGGACAGGGCGGGACAGGAGCGCACTGTTGTTCAAACCGAGAAACACAGAGGAAGACCTAGATACTGGTCGGTCTAACCGCATTGACAAAAATACAGTATGAAAAGAGGGAGAGGGAGAGAGAGAGAGAGAGGGAGGGAGGGGTAGAGATTTTAAAAAAGAGAGAGGAACCAAGTAGAAGAGAATGAAGGAGATACAAAAATGAAATGGAGGAATGAAAAAATAAGAATGATTCATCTGTCTTAAACATTAGCTAAATATTTTCTGAGATCTATCATTTGCTCTCCTGCAAAATCCCTTAATAAAAACCTTGATCCTGCAGGGCTGGTCCGTGTCAGCCTGAGGTCTAGAAGAGTGTGTTTAGTGTGTTGGTTTTCAGCACCACTGAGAGACAGGCTTTTAGGAGACCCCCTCCCTGATGCCTTAACTGGCTGGGAGGTCCCGCACTGGAACTCATGCAGACACAGGGAGGCAGACAGACAGAGAGACAGACATACAGACGTCCAGGCACATGCACGCACAGGAAGGCACACAGGCAGTGAGCCAAGAACACACACACACACACAGACACATGATCTCAACCTACAGGGAATACGTTGACACACCAGCCAGACAGTCTCCATAATAACTCCACACACCATGCCCAAACTTAACAAGCCCTCTTACTGACTATATACAACGTGTATGTGTGTGTGTGTGTGTGTGTGTGTGTGTGTGTGTGTGTGTGTGTGTGTGTGTGTGTGTGTGTGTGTGTGTGTGTGTGTGTGTGTGTGTGTGTGTGTGTGTGTGTGTGTGTGTGTGTGTGTGTGTGTGTGTGTGTGTGTGTGTTTTGTGTACAGTATGTGCGTGTGTTTTGTGTACGTGCGTGTGTGTTTTTTGTATGTGCGTGTGTGTTTTGTGTACAGAATGTGCGTGTGTGTTTTGTGTACAGTATGTACGTGTGTGTGTCTCCCTGATAGGCCGATGTAACTCACAAATGTTTAGGAATGTGTTGAAGCATCATAAGGGTTAAGGTTAGGGTTAGAGGGACCATTAAAGGGGTTAAGGTTAGGGTTAGAGGGACCATTAGAGAGGTTAAGGTTAGGGTTAGAGAGACCGTTAGAGAGGTTACGGTTAGGGTTAGAGGGACCATTAGAGGGGTTAAGGTTAGAGGGACCATTAGAGAGGTTAAGGTTAGGGTCAGAGGGACCATTAGAGGGGTTAAGGTTAGGGTTAGAGGGACCATTATAGAGGTTAAGGTTAGGGTTAGAGGGACCATTATAGAGGTTAAGGTTAGAGGGACCATTATAGAGGTTAAGGTTAGGGTTAGAGGGACCATTATAGAGGTTAGGGTTAGAGGGACCATTAGAGGGGTTAAAGTTAGGGTTAGAGGGACCATTATAGAGGTTAAGGTTAGAGGGACCATTAGAGGGGTTAAGGTTAGGGTTAGAGGGACCATTATAGAGGTTAAGGTTAGAGGGACCATTAGAGGGGTTACGGTTAGAGGGACCATTAGAGGGGTTAAGGTTAAGGTTAGAGGGACCATTATAGAGGTTAAGGTTAGAGGGACCATTATAGAGGTTAAGGTTAGGGTTAGAGGGACCATTTGAGAGGTTAAGGTTAGGGTTAGAGGGACCATTAGAGAGGTTAAGGTTAGGGTTAGAGGGACCATTAGAGGGGTTAAGGTTAGGGTTAGAGGGACCATTATAGAGGTTAAGGTTAGAGGGACCATTAGAGGGGTTACGGTTAGAGGGACCATTAGAGGGGTTAAGGTTAAGGTTAGAGGGACCATTATAGAGGTTAAGGTTAGAGGGACCATTATAGAGGTTAAGGTTAGGGTTAGAGGGACCATTTGAGAGGTTAAGGTTAGGGTTAGAGGGACCATTATAGAGGTTAAGGTTAGAGGGACCATTAGAGGGGTTAAGGTTAGGGTTAGAGGGACCATTAGAGGGGTTAAGGTTAAGGTTAGAGGGACCATTAGAAGGTTTAAGGTTAGGGTTAGAGGGACCATTATAGAGGTTAAGGTTAGAGGGACCATTTGAGAGGTTAAGGTTAGAGGGACCATTAGAGGGGTTACGGTTAGGGTTAGAGGGACCATTATAGAGGTTAAGGTTAGAGGGACCATTATAGAGGTTAAGGTTAGGGTTAGAGGGACCATTATAGAGGTTAGGGTTAGAGGGACCATTAGAGGGGTTAAAGTTAGGGTTAGAGGGACCATTATAGAGGTTAAGGTTAGAGGGACCATTAGAGGGGTTAAGGTTAGGGTTAGAGGGACCATTAGAGAGGTTAATGTTAGAGGGACCATTAAAGAGGTTAAGGTTAGGGTTAGAGGGACCATTAGAGAGGTTAAGGTTAGGGTTAGAGAGACCGTTAGAGAGGTTAAGGTTAGGGTTAGAGGGACCATTATAGAGGTTAAGGTTAGAGGGACCATTATAGAGGTTAAGGTTAGGGTTAGAGGGACCATTAGAGGGGTTAAGGTTAGGGTTAGAGGGACCATTATAGAGGTTAAGGTTAGAGGGACCATTATAGAGGTTAAGGTTAGGGTTAGAGGGACCATTAGAGGGGTTAAGGTTAGAGGGACCATTAGAGAGGTTAAGGTTAGGGTTAGAGGGACCATTAGAGGGGTTAAGGTTAGGGTTAGAGGGACCATTATAGAGGTTAAGGTTAGAGGGACCATTAGAGGGGTTACGGTTAGAGGGACCATTAGAGGGGTTAAGGTTAAGGTTAGAGGGACCATTATAGAGGTTAAGGTTAGAGGGACCATTATAGAGGTTAAGGTTAGGGTTAGAGGGACCATTTGAGAGGTTAAGGTTAGGGTTAGAGGGACCATTAGAGAGGTTAAGGTTAGGGTTAGAGGGACCATTAGAGGGGTTAAGGTTAGGGTTAGAGGGACCATTATAGAGGTTAAGGTTAGAGGGACCATTAGAGGGGTTACGGTTAGAGGGACCATTAGAGGGGTTAAGGTTAAGGTTAGAGGGACCATTATAGAGGTTAAGGTTAGAGGGACCATTATAGAGGTTAAGGTTAGGGTTAGAGGGACCATTTGAGAGGTTAAGGTTAGGGTTAGAGGGACCATTATAGAGGTTAAGGTTAGAGGGACCATTAGAGGGGTTAAGGTTAGGGTTAGAGGGACCATTAGAGGGGTTAAGGTTAAGGTTAGAGGGACCATTAGAAGGTTTAAGGTTAGGGTTAGAGGGACCATTATAGAGGTTAAGGTTAGAGGGACCATTTGAGAGGTTAAGGTTAGAGGGACCATTAGAGGGGTTACGGTTAGGGTTAGAGGGACCATTATAGAGGTTAAGGTTAGAGGGACCATTATAGAGGTTAAGGTTAGGGTTAGAGGGACCATTATAGAGGTTAGGGTTAGAGGGACCATTAGAGGGGTTAAAGTTAGGGTTAGAGGGACCATTATAGAGGTTAAGGTTAGAGGGACCATTAGAGGGGTTAAGGTTAGGGTTAGAGGGACCATTAGAGAGGTTAATGTTAGAGGGACCATTAAAGAGGTTAAGGTTAGGGTTAGAGGGACCATTAGAGAGGTTAAGGTTAGGGTTAGAGAGACCGTTAGAGAGGTTAAGGTTAGGGTTAGAGGGACCATTATAGAGGTTAAGGTTAGAGGGACCATTATAGAGGTTAAGGTTAGGGTTAGAGGGACCATTAGAGGGGTTAAGGTTAGGGTTAGAGGGACCATTATAGAGGTTAAGGTTAGAGGGACCATTATAGAGGTTAAGGTTAGGGTTAGAGGGACCATTAGAGGGGTTAAGGTTAGAGGGACCATTAGAGAGGTTAAGGTTAGGGTTAGAGGGACCATTAGAGGGGTTAAGGTTAGGGTTAGAGGGACCATTATAGAGGTTAAGGTTAGAGGGACCATTAGAGGGGTTACGGTTAGAGGGACCATTAGAGGGGTTAAGGTTAAGGTTAGAGGGACCATTATAGAGGTTAAGGTTAGAGGGACCATTATAGAGGTTAAGGTTAGGGTTAGAGGGACCATTTGAGAGGTTAAGGTTAGGGTTAGAGGGACCATTAGAGAGGTTAAGGTTAGGGTTAGAGGGACCATTAGAGGGGTTAAGGTTAGGGTTAGAGGGACCATTATAGAGGTTAAGGTTAGAGGGACCATTAGAGGGGTTACGGTTAGAGGGACCATTAGAGGGGTTAAGGTTAAGGTTAGAGGGACCATTATAGAGGTTAAGGTTAGAGGGACCATTATAGAGGTTAAGGTTAGGGTTAGAGGGACCATTTGAGAGGTTAAGGTTAGGGTTAGAGGGACCATTATAGAGGTTAAGGTTAGAGGGACCATTAGAGGGGTTAAGGTTAGGGTTAGAGGGACCATTAGAGGGGTTAAGGTTAAGGTTAGAGGGACCATTAGAAGGTTTAAGGTTAGGGTTAGAGGGACCATTATAGAGGTTAAGGTTAGAGGGACCATTTGAGAGGTTAAGGTTAGAGGGACCATTAGAGGGGTTACGGTTAGAGGGACCATTAGAGGGGTTAAGGTTAGGGTTAGAGGGACCATTAGAGGGGTTAAGGTTAGAGGGACCATTAGAGGGTTTAAGGTTAGGGTTAGAGGGACCATTATAGAGGTTAAGGTTAGAGGGACCATTTGAGAGGTTAAGGTTAGGGTTAGAGGGACCATTAGAGGGGTTAAGGTTAGAGAGACCATTAGAGGGTTTAAGGTTAGGGTTAGAGGGACCATTAGAGGGGTTAAGGTTAGAGGGACCATTAGAGGGTTTAAGGTTAGGGTTAGAGGGACCATTAGAGGGGTTACGGTTAAAGGGACCATTAGAGGGTTTAAGGTTAGGGTTAGAGGGACCATTAGAGAGGTTAAGGTTAGGGTTAGAGGGACCATTATAGAGGTTAAGGTTAGAGGGACCATTAGAGGGGTTAAGGTTAGGGTTAGAGGGACCATTTGAGAGGTTAAGGTTAGGGTTAGAGGGACCATTATAGAGGTTAAGGTTAGAGGGACCATTAGAGGGGTTAAGGTTAGGGTTAGAGGGACCATTATAGAGGTTAAGGTTAGAGGGACCATTATAGAGGTTAAGGTTAGGGTTAGAGGGACCATTATAGAGGTTAAGGTTAGAGGGACCATTAGAGGGGTTAAGGTTAGAGGGACCATTATAGAGGTTAGGGTTAGAGGGACCATTAGAGAGGTTAAGGTTAGAGGGACCATTAAAGAGGTTAAGGTTAGGGTTAGAGGGACCATTAGAGAGGTTAAGGTTAGAGGGACCATTAAAGAGGTTAAGGTTAGGGTTAGAGGGACCATTAGAGGGGTTAAGGTTAGAGGGACCATTAAAGAGGTTAAGGTTAGGGTTAGAGGGACCATTAGAGAGGTTAAGGTTAGGGTTAGAGGGACCATTAAAGAGGTTAAGGTTAGAGGGACCATTAAAGAGGTTAAGGTTAGGGTTAGAGGGACCATTAGATGGGTTAAGGTTAGAGGGACCATTAAAGAGGTTAAGGTTAGGGTTAGAGGGACCATTAGAGAGGTTAAGGTTAGGGTTAGAGGGACCATTAGAGAGGTTAAGGTTAGGGTTAGAGGGACCATTAGAGGGGTTAAGGTTAGGGTTAGAGGGACCATTATAGAGGTTAAGGTTAGGGTTAGAGGGACCATTAGAGAGGTTAAGGTTAGGGTTAGAGGGACCATTAGAGGGGTTAAGGTTAGGGTTAGATGGACCATTATAGAGGTTAAGGTTAGAGGGACCATTAGAGGGGTTAAGGTTAGAGGGACCATTAAAGAGGTTAAGGTTAAGGTTAGAGGGACCATTAAAGGGGTTAAGGTTAGGGTTAGAGGGACCATTAGAGGGGTTAAGGTTAGGGTTAGAGGGACCATTATAGAGGTTAATGTTAGAGGGACCATTAGAGGGATTAAGGTTAGGGTTAGATGGACCATTATAGAGGTTAAGGTTAGGGTTAGAGGGACCATTAGAGAGGTTAAGGTTAGGGTTAGAGGGACCATTAGAGGGGTTAAGGTTAGGGTTAGAGGGACCATTAGAGAGGTTAAGGTTAGAGAGACCATTAGAGGGGTTAAGGTTAGGGTTAGAGGGACCATTATAGAGGTTAAGTTAGGGTTAGAGGGACCATTAGAGAGGTTAAGGTTAGGGTTAGAGGGACCATTATAGAGGTTAAGGTTAGAGGGACCATTTGAGAGGTTAAGGTTAGAGAGACCATTAGAGGGGTTAAGGTTAGGGTTAGAGGGACCATTATAGAGGATCAGGTTAGAGGGACCATTAAAGAGGTTCATGTTAGAAGGACCATTAGAGAGGTTAAGGTTAGGGTTAGAGAGACCATTAGAGAGGTTAAGGTTAGGGTTAGAGGGACCATTAGAGAGGTTAAGGTTAGGGTTAGAGGGACCATTAGAGAGGTTAAGGTTAGGGTTAGAGGGACCATTAGAGAGGTTAAGGTTAATGTTAGAAGGACCATTAGAGGGGTTACGGTATGTGCATACTTCAATACTGTGTGTGTGTGTGTGTGTGTGTGTGTGTGTGTGTGTGTGTGTGTGTGTGTGTGTGTGTGTGTGTGTGTGTGTGTGTGTGTGTGTGTGTGTGTGTGTGTGTGTGTGTGTGTGTGTTCTACCACCCTCTCACCTCTGCAGCTGGGCGGAGAGCCTGACCACGTCCCGTCTGGCTGGCACAGTCTGATGCCGCTGCCCTGCAGGTCGTAGCCAGGCTGGCATCGTACCCCACAGGCAGCGTTGAACTGGTTATTACACGCGTTCTGGATGAAGAAACCATTCTCTGGAGGAGACAGCTCAGGGCAGTACACCACTGGGGATGGGGAGAGAGATGGATGGAAGGAGAGAGAGATGGATGGAAGGAGAGAGACGGGGAGAGAGATGGATGAAGGAGAGAGAGACGGGGAGAGAGATGGATGGAAGGAGAGAGACGGGGAGAGAGATGGATGGAAGGAGAGAGAGACAGGGAGAGAGATGGATGGAAGGAGAGAGAGACGGGGAGCGAGATGGATGGAAGGAGAGAGAGACAGGGAGAGAGATGGATGGAAGGAGAGAGAGATGGGGAGAGAGATGGATGGAAGGAGAGAGAGACAGGGAGAGAGATGGATGAAGGTGAGAGAGACAGGGAGAGAGATGGATGGAAGGAGAGAGAGATGGGGAGAGATGGATGAAGGATAGAGAGACGGGGAGAGAGATGGATGGAAGGAGAGAGAGACGGGGAGCGAGATGGATGGAAGGAGAGAGAGACAGGTAGAGAGATGGATGGAAGGAGAGAGAGACGGGGAGAGAGATGGATGGAAGGAGAGAGAGACAGGGAGAGAGATGGATGAAGGAGAGAGAGACGGGGAGAGAGATGGATGGAAGGAGAGAGAGACGGGGAGAGAGATGGATGAAGGATAGAGAGACGGGGAGAGAGATGGATGGAAGGAGAGAGAGACGGGGAGCGAGATGGATGGAAGGAGAGAGAGACAGGGAGCGAGATGGATGGAAGGAGAGAGAGACAGGGAGAGAGATGGATGGAAGGAGAAAGAGACGGGGAGAGAGATGGATGAAGGAGAGAGACAGGGAGAGAGATGGATGAAGGAGAGAGAGACGAGGAGAGAGATGGATGGAAGGAGAGAGAGACAGGGAGAGAGATGGATGAAGGAGAGAGAGACGAGGAGAGAGATGGATGAAGGAGAGAGAGATGGGGAGAGAGATGGATGGAAGGAGAGAGAGACGGGGAGAGAGATGGATGAAGGAGAGAGAGATGGGGAGAGAGATGGATGGAAGGAGAGATAGACAGGGAGCGAGATGGATGGAAGGAGAGAGAGACAGGGAGAGAGATGGATGGAAGGAGAGAGAGACGGGGAGCGAGATGGATGGAAGGAGAGAGAGACAGGGAGAGAGATGGATGGAAGGAGAGAGAGACGGGGAGAGAGATGGATGGAAGGAGAGAGAGACAGGGAGAGAGATGGATGGAAGGAGAGAGAGACGGGGAGAGAGATGGATGGAAGGAGAGAGAGACAGGGAGAGAGATGGATGAAGGATAGAGAGACGGGGAGAGAGATGGATGGAAGGAGAGAGAGACGGGGAGCGAGATGGATGGAAGGAGAGAGAGACGGGGAGCGAGATGGATGGAAGGAGAGAGAGACAGGGAGAGAGATGGATGGAAGGAGAGAGAGACGGGGAGAGAGATGGATGAAGGAGAGAGAGACAGGGAGAGAGATGGATGGAAGGAGAGAGAGACGGGGAGAGAGATGGATGAAGGAGAGAGACAGGGAGAGAGATGGATGAAGGAGAGAGAGACGAGGAGAGAGATGGATGGAAGGAGAGAGAGACAGGGAGAGAGATGGATGAAGGAGAGAGAGACGAGGAGAGAGATGGATGAAGGAGAGAGAGATGGGGAGAGAGATGGATGGAAGGAGAGAGAGACGGGGAGAGAGATGGATGAAGGAGAGAGAGATGGGAAGAGAGATGGATGGAAGGAGAGAGAGACAGGGAGCGAGATGGATGAAGGAGAGAGAGATGGGGAGAGAGATGGATGGAAGGAGAGAGAGACGGGGAGAGAGATGGATGAAGCAGAGAGAGACAGGGAGAGAGATGGATGGAAGGAGAGAGAGACGGGGAGAGAGATGGATGAAGGAGAGAGACAGGGAGAGAGATGGATGAAGGAGAGAGAGACGGGGAGAGAGATGGATGGAAGGAGAGAGAGACGGGGAGAGAGATGGATGAAGGAGAGAGAGACGGGGAGAGAGATGGATGGAAGGAGAGAGAGACAGGGAGAGAGATGGATGAAGGAGAGAGAGACGAGGAGAGAGATGGATGAAGGAGAGAGAGATGGGGAGAGAGATGGATGGAAGGAGAGAGAGACGGGGAGAGAGATGGATGAAGGAGAGAGAGATGGGGAGAGAGATGGATGGAAGGAGAGAGAGACAGGGAGCGAGATGGATGAAGGAGAGAGAGATGGGGAGAGAGATGGATGGAAGGAGAGAGAGACGGGGAGAGAGATGGATGAAGGAGAGAGAGACAGGGAGAGAGATGGATGGAAGGAGAGAGAGACGGGGAGAGAGATGGATGAAGGAGAGAGACAGGGAGAGAGATGGATGAAGGAGAGAGAGACGGGGAGAGAGATGGATGGAAGGAGAGAGAGACGGGGAGAGAGATGGATGAAGGAGAGAGAGATGGGGAGAGAGATGGATGGAAGGAGAGAGACGGGGAGAGAGATGGATGAAGGAGAGAGAGACGAGGAGAGAGATGGATGGAAGGAGAGAGAGACGGGGAGAGAGATGGATGGAAGGAGAGAGAGAGGGAGGGAGAGATGGATGAAGGAGAGAGAGACGAGGAGAGAGATGGATGGAAGGAGAGAGAGACAGGGAGAGAGATGGAAGGAGAGAGAGAAGGATGGGGAGAGAGATGGATGGAGAGAGAGAGAGAGAGATGGGGAGAGAGATGTATGGAAGGAGAGAGAGAGAGGGAGGGAGAGGAGAAACATGAAAAACATGAAAAAATCGATTTCCTCTATTTGATGCAAAAGCCCAAATGCATGAACACCTTGTGGGGAGCGGGAAAATGTCCCCACTTGTCCAAATGTTCCTTGTTTTACTATCCTTGTGAGGACTTCTGGTCACCACAAGGAGAGTAAAATAAAACACACACACACACATACAGCCCTCAAGCCTGGGTATTGAGGCTGATCCCTGCGGCAGACGCTTGGTTGTGGTGAAGCCTAAGGGCTTTGGGAACGTTAATCGTCCTGACACAGAGGAAGAGAGCATGAAGGCAGAAGATTACAGGTTGTCAGACAGACAGATAGCACCTCTCTCTGCTCTGGGATCCACCAGTCTCTTTGCGTCGCAAATGGCTCCCTGTTCTCTATATAGTGCACTACTTTGTGTAAAAGTAGTGAACTATGTGGGGAATAGGGTGCCATTTGGGCCACAACCTCTCTCAGCTGTAGAAAGGGGGGAAAGTCTGACACATGGACGTGAGCACGCTGTTGACTCGTTCTTAGGGGAATGGGTAACGACATGGTACGTTGTTGGATATTATTACTGCTGTACGTAGTTTAAGAAGCCTCCTAAGTGTGTCTGAGGGTGTGTGTCTGAGTTCTGCCGGGTTCCCAGATGCAGATTAAAGGGTAATTCCACGACTTTTTAATAATGAATATGAGGTTGAAAAGTGGTGGAATTGGCCTTTAAGCCTCATTCTAGTTCAAAAAGTTATTTCAAGCGTTCTCCATTCAGTAGGCTTTTTAGTCCAGGGCTAGGCCTAACTGGTGTCTGGGAAAACGTCCCTGAGTGTCTGACTTTGGAAGTGTAGTGTGGACAGTCTGGAGCCTCATACCTTCACAGGTCTTCCCTTGGGGCCTGTAGCCCTGCTTGCAGACACAGTCGCTGCGTGAGGTGCTGCTGGGCTGGGAGGTGTGGTGCTGGTCGGGGCAGGGCAGGCAGGTACCCAGGCCTCCAGGTGTACCCTCTGGTTTGTATGTGCCAGGTGGGCACGCTGTACAGAGGACGCAGACACTCACTTTTATCCTCAACACAGACGACACAGCTTAGAAATGTAGTTAGTTGCCAGGGTTGGGGTTATCTCCATGTCAATTCCAGTCCCACTGAAATTACAATTCTCTTCAACGCTTCAATGCTTTTGAATTAGGAACATTTGGAATTGGAGATGGAATTTGGTTACTTTCTGAATTGACTGGAATTGAAAAGGAATTGACCCCAGCCCTGTTAGTTGCATGTAAAGGAAGGACCGGTACAGACAGTATACACACACAAATGCAAAAACATGTCCATGACCATGAGCAAATTCTGAGATCACGGAGGTGGATAATACTCCTATTAACTTGGCAATTATGCTTTGTGTTAGAAGCACCTGAGACTGATCAGGAAGCTAGGGGTCAGGACGCTAGGGGTCAAGAAGCTAGGGTCAGGATGCTAGGGGTCAAGAAGCTAGGGGTCAAGAAGCTAGGGGTCAGGACGCTAGGGGTCAAGAAGCTAGGGTCAGGACGCTAGGGGTCAAGAAGCTAGGGGTCAAGAAGCTAGGGTTCAGGAAGCTAGGGGTCAGGACGCTAGGGGTCAAGAAGCTAGGGGTCAAGAAGCTAGGGGTCAGGAAGCTAGGGGTCAGGAAGCTAGGGGTCAAGAAGCTAGGGGTCAAAAAGCTAGGGGTCAAGAAGCTAGGGGTCAGGAAGCTAGGGGTCAAGAAGCTAGGGGTCAAGAAGCTAGGGGTCAGGAAGCTAGGGGTCAGGACGCTAGGGGTCAAGAAGCTAGGGGTCAGGAAGCTAGGGGTCAGGAAGCTAGGGGTCAAGAAGCTAGGGGTCAAGAAGCTAGGGGTCAAGAAGCTAGGGGTCAAGAAGCTAGGGGTCAGGAAGCTATGGGTCAGGAAGCTAGGGGTCAGGAAGCTAGGAGTCAGGACGCTAGGGGTCAAGAAGCTAGGGGTCAAGAAGCTAGGGGTCAAGAAGCTAGGGGTCAAGAAGCTAGGGGTCAAGAAGCTAGGGGTCAGGAAGCTAGGGGTCAAGAAGCTAGGGGTCAAGAAGCTAGGGGTCAGGAAGCTAGGGGTCAGGAAGCTAGGAGTCAGGACGCTAGGGGTCAAGAAGCTAGGGGTCAAGAAGCTAGGGGTCAAGAAGCTAGGGGTCAGGAAGCTAGGGGTCAGGAAGCTAGGGGTCAGGAAGCTAGGGGTCAAGAAGCTAGGGGTCAAGAAGCTAGGGGTCAAGAAGCTAGGGGTCAAGAAGCTAGGGGTCAAGAAGCTAGGGGTCAGGAAGCTAGGGGTCAGGAAGCTAGGAGTCAGGACGCTAGGGGTCAAGAAGCTAGGGGTCAGGAAGCTAGGGGTCAAGAAGCTAGGGGTCAAGAAGCTAGGGGTCAAGAAGCTAGGGGTCAAGAAGCTAGGGGTCAGGAAGCTAGGGGTCAGGAAGCTAGGGGTCAGGACGCTAGGGGTCAAGAAGCTAGGGGTCAAGAAACTAGGGGTCAAGAAGCTAGGGGTCAGGAAGCTATGGGTCAGGACGCTAGGAGTCAGGACGCTAGGGGTCAGGAAGCTAGGGGTCAGGACGCTAGAAGTCAGGACGCTAGGGGTCAGGAAGCTAGGGGTCAGGACGCTAGGGGTCAGGACGCTAGGGGTCAGGAAGCTGTCTGGCTGTAGAGCTACCGAGCTTGTTTTCAAACATTCCTCCATCGACTAAATCAGGGCTGCCCAATTCCCGTCCTGGAGGGCTGAAACACTTCTGGGTTTTTTCTACCTAGTAGTCAATTGCACTCACCTGGTGTCCCACATCTAAATCAGTCCCTGGTTAGAAAGAGAGAATGAAAACCAGAAGTGTTTCGGCCCTCCAAGACCGGAATTGGGCAGCCCTGCACTAAATAATCCTCACAGAACAAGATGGCCGTCTCAATGCATCCCTCGTGTTATAGACCAGTTGTGTTATAGACCAGTTGTGTTATAGACCAGTTGTGTTATAGAGACCAGTTGTGTTATAGACCAGTTGTGTTATAGACCAGTTGTGTTATAGACCAGTTGTGTTATAGAGACCAATTGTGTTATAGAGACCAGTTGTGTTATAGACCCGTTGTGTTATAGACCAGTTGTGTTATAGACCAGTTGTGTTATAGAGACCAGTTGTGTTATAGAGACCAGTTGTGTTATAGAGACCAGTTGTGTTATAGAGACCAGTTGTGTTATAGACCAGTTGTGTTATAGACCAGTTGTGTTATAGAGACCAGTTGTGTTATAGACCCGTTGTGTTATAGACCAGTTGTGTTATAGACCAGTTGTGTTATAGAGACCAGTTGTGTTATAGACCAGTTGTGTTATAGACCAGTTGTGTTATAGAGACCAGTTAGCTAACAGTACAGAAGGAGAGGGTATCTCCAACTCACTATAATGGATAGGCTATACTCAATCAGAAGTGTTTGTCAAACCACAATGCATGAATTTTGACAAAATATGAAGTTGGCAAAGTACACAGTTGTGAAGGGAGCTGTACCATCTAGCTCTAGGCCATGTATGGGTGAAGGACAGAAAACACTGTGGGGGCTTGTTGAGACCTGAACACACAGAGCAGTGTCATAGAGGATACATGGTGTTGATCTGACTAATCAGTGTTTAGATCTAATCTACTACCCAACGCTAAGCTGGAGGTGGGAATTTTCTGTGTTGTCTTAGTGCCAAACTGTAGTCTGGAGAGGGGCCTCTAACTCTCTCTCTCTCTCTCTCATGCCCTAGTGCTTAACAGGGGCCAAGCATTGGATCCGGATGCTCCGTGCCAACACACACTCATTCCCCACCTAAACACACCAGGGTCGGCCAAGCAGCATTAACCGCCGCTCGACCAGTAGCCTGGCACAGCCTGGAATAGCCCCCTCCCTCTCACCCACATCAAATACACACCAGCTATGTGTAGACTGTAGTGCGTGCGTGTGCGTGCGTGCGTGCGTGCGTGCGTGCGTGCGTGCGTGCGTGCGTGCGTGCGTGCGTGCGTGCGTGCGTGCGTGCGTGCGTGCGTGCGTGCGTGCGTGCGTGCGTGCGTGCGTGCGTGCGTGCGTGCGTGCGTGCGTGCGTGCGTGTGTGTGTGTGTGTGTGTGAGATCTGATAACTGAAGTAGCCCATACATTCTCAATGATATCCACCTTCAACCTCATAAGCAAGCAGCAGAACCTGAAGGGTAAATGTCTGAATGTATTTGAGGCCCCTGGATCCCCTTTTACAGCCTCCACTTATAGTTGACAGGAAACACAGTTATTTATGCACGAAAAATATTTCACTTGTAGTGAAACAGTAGAAATACTGTTTTAGAGTTTCATTTTAATTCCTGGACTGGAAACTTGGTCGGCTGGCTTAGGTAGACACTAGGGTAAGTAACAGACCTAATCTCATATTCATAAAGTGTCTCAATGTGTGCAGATCTAGGATCTGTTTGGCTCTTCCGATTATAATGAATTGACAGAGGTGACCTGATCCTAGATCAGCACTCCTACTCCGAGACACTTTCTGAATACAGACCTGGACGTCAGTTTTCTCTACAGGGGGAGAGTTCCGAGGGGCCAGTCCAGGCTCTTGTTGAAACACACACTGTGTAGGAGGGGTGGATAGAAGGAGAGAAGGAGAAAAGGGAAAGAGAATGGGAAACGAATACATCTTAAAACGCCAAAACGAAAGACGGTGTTGGAAAGAAAACGTTGTGAATTTCCTAAATGTGTACCAGCGAAATGTACCAGACTACACACTGTGATAGATGAAATATGCTCAGAAATAACTGACCTTAGCCAAGAAAACCAACTGACAGTCGATTTGAGACTGGAAAAGACTGATGGAAACCCTGAAAGTGAATCAAGAGCTAGCACATCTGCTTCAGCCCCCAATGACCCGCAAAGAGACTGGTTTCCATCTCTTAGTGACAAGTCCATTGACCCCTGACTCCTATGGATACCCTCCATTTGGTCAGGAAGTAGGCCGTCAAGGGTCAAATCAAATCAGATGTATTTATATAGCCCTTCTTACATCAGCTGATATAGCAAAGTGATGTACAGAAACCCAGCCTAAAACCCCTGCAGTCCAGTCCAGATTATCTGTCAATTGGAGAGAGTGCGCCCAGGCCCAGGTTAAAATACCTCACAGAGCGGAGCACAACGGGCCTTCAACCCTCAGAGCTACATGTGTGCTTTCAAACTCTTACTAGGCATGGTTAGAATGGTAACAATATCTACAGAAAGAGGAACGAGAATATAGGATTTACATCTAAATCCAATGAAAATGTGTGTGAGATATCAATCCTCTAAACACACAGGGGCAGGGTGTTAGAAGCAGTTTAGGCCTAAGACGTCAGGAGGATGTCAGGAGGGCTGCAGGAGGGCTGCAGGAGGATGGCAGGAGGGTGGCAGGAGGGTGGCAGGAGGATGTCAGGAGGATGTCAGGAGGATGTCAGGAGGATGGCAGGAGGGCTGCAGGAGGGTGGCAGGAGGATGGCAGGAGGGCTGCAGGAGGGTTGCAGGAGGGCGGCAGGAGGATGGCAGGAGGGCTGCAGGGGGATGTCAGGAGGATGGCAGGAGGGCTGCAGGAGGGTGGCAGGAGGATGGCAGGAGGATGGCAGGAGGGCTGCAGGAGGGTGGCAGGAGGATGTCTGGAGGATGGCAGGAGGATATCAGGAAGATGGCAGGAGAATGTCAGGAGGATGGCAGGAGGATGTCAGGAGGGTGGCAGGAGGATGGCAGGAGGATGTCAGGAGGGTGGCAGGAGGATGGCAGGAGGATGTCAGGAGGGTGGCAGGAGGATGTCAGGAGGGTGGCAGGAGGATATCAGGAAGATGGCAGGAGGATGTCAGGAGGATGTCAGGAGGATGTCAGGAGGGTGGCAGGAGGATGTCAGGAGGATGGCAGGAGGGCTGCAGGAGGGCGGCAGGGGGATGTCAGGAGGGCTGCAGGAGGGCGGCAGGGGGATGGGAGGAGGATGTCAGGAGGGCTGCAGGAGGGCGGCAGGGGGATGTCAGGAGGGCTGCAGGAGGGCGGCAGGAGGATGTCAGGAGGATGTCAGGAGGATGGCAGGAGGGTTGCAGGAGGGCGGCAGGAGGATGGCAGGAGGATGGCAGGAGGATGTCAGGAGGGTGGCAGGAGAATGTCAGGACGATGGCAGGAGGGTTGCAGGAGGGTTGCAGGAGGGCGGCAGGAGGATGTCAGGAGGATGTCAGGAGGATGTCAGGAGGATGGCAGGAGGATGTCAGGAGGATGGCAGGAGGGCGGAAGGTAGCCTAGAAGTTAAAAGCGTTGGGCCAGCAACTGAAAGGTTGCTGCTTTGAATCCCCCCAAATCTGTTGATGTACCCTTGAGCAAGGCACTTAACCATAATTGCTCCTGTAAGTCTGCTAAATGACTAAAATGTTAACTTCTCTAGGGTAGGGGGCAACATTCGGAATTTTGGATGAAAAGCATGCCCAAATTAAACTGCCAGCTACTCATCCCCAGAAGATATTAATAGATTTGGATAGAAAACACTCTGAAGTTTCTAAAACTGTTCGAATCATGTCTGTGAGTATAACAGGACTTATTTAATAGGCGAAACCCCGAGGACAAACCATTCAGATTTTTTCTTGGTTTGAGGTCACTCTCTTTTCAATGGGTTTTCATTGGGAATCCAGATTTCTAAGGGACTTTCTTTCAGTTCCTACCGCTTCCACTGGATGTCAACAGTCTTTAGAAATTGGTTGAGGTGTTTTCCTTTGTGTAATGAAGAAGTACGGCCATCTTGAAAGAGGGTTTACTTCAAGTGTACTGTTTATTAGATGCGCGTGACCAGAAAGCTAGCTACAGTTTGTTTTAATCCTGTATTGAACACAGATCATCCCGTCTTCAATTGTATCGATTATTTACGTTACAAAATATCTAAAGTTGTATTACAAAAGTAGTTTGAAATGTTTTGGCAAAGTTTACAGGTAACCTTTGAGATATTTTGTAGTCACGTTGCACAAGTTGGAACCGGTGTTTTTCTGTATCAAACGCGCCAAATAAATGGACATTTTGGCTATATATCGACGGAATTAATTGAACAAAAGGACCACTTGTGATGTTTATGGGACATATTGGAGTGCCAACAACAGAAGCTCATCAAAGGTAAGGCATGAATTATATTTTTATTTCTGCGTTTTGTGTCGCGCCTGCAGGGTTGAAATATGCTTCTCTCTCTTTGTTTACTATGGTGTTATACTCAGATAATAGCATCGTTTGCTTTCGCCGAAAAGCCTATTTGAATTCTGACATGTTGGCTGGATTCACAAACAGTGTAGCTTTAATTTGGTATCTTTCATGTGTGATTTAATGAAAGTTAGATTTTTATAGTAATTTATTTGAATTTTGGGCTCTGCATTTTCTCTGGCTTTTGGCCAAGTGAGACAGTAGCGTCCCGCCTAAACTCAGATTTTTGGATATAAATATGATCTTTACCGAACAAAACATACATGTATTGTGTAACATGAAGTCCTATGAGTGTCATCTGATGAAGATCATCAAAGGTTAGTGATTAATTTTATCTCTATTTCTGCTTTTTGTTACTCCTCTCTTTGGCTGGAAAAATGGCTGTGTTTTTCTGTGACTTGGCTCTGACCTAACATAATCTTTTGGTGTGCTTTCGTCGTAAAACCTTTTTGAAATCGGAAACTGTGGCTGGATTTACAACAAGTGTATCTTTAAAATTGTGTAAAATACTTGTATGTTTGAGGAATTTAAATTATGGGATTTCTGTTGTTTTGAATTTGGCGCCCTGCAGTTTCACTGGCTGTTGACGCTAGCGTCCCACATACCCTAGAGAGGTTAGTGTAATGATTTCCATGTGCATCACTTTCAACAAAACAACATACAGTACCAGACAAATTCATCGCCATCATTTCTTGCTCATAAAATGATAAAGTAAGTTATTTAGTCTAGCTCATGAACTAACCGTAAGAGCCAAAGAAGTCACTCAAGAAGCCAAAGAAGTCTAGAAATCTTCTCTGGAGACCATGGGGAGCCTGTAATCCATTAGTGGGATCTCAAACAGACAAACGGAAACCCTGAAAGTGAATCCAGAAGAATACCCAGCACATCTCCGCATCTCAGTCCCCAATAACAGTGACAGATTTGCTGAGTCTAACAAATTCCCCCCTCAGCGAAAAGGCCACCAGCGTTTTCCTATAGTCTGTGTTTCTATCTTCCCATGTGGGGAGCAACTGGGGAATGTACAAATCATTGCTATTCTGTTGGTTGTCTGAAAATAACCTTAGTTATCTTAAAGTCTTGATCAAATGTACAATACAAATATATGTTAAACTTAATATCTACTGTTGCACAGGCGCAATCCCTGTGGTCCTTCTTTTAAAAATGGGGGTTTTGTGTTTCCAGATACAGTGCATTCGGAAAGTATTCAGACCCCTTCCCTTTTTCCACATTTTGTTACGTTACAGCCTTGTTCTAAAATGTATTAAATTATTGTTTTCCCTCATCAATCTACACACAATGCCCCATAATAACAAAGTGAAAACAGGTTTTTACATATTTTCTTCTCATATGTATTAAAAATACAAAACTGAAATACCTTATTTGCCTGTTCTCTTCTAAGACTAACAATTGAGACAGAACAAGTCAAACATAAATCTGAACACTCTAACTCTGGACCGCAGCCACACCACTTGTGGCCAGACAAGGGCTCTTGTTGTGATTCCGTTGGATTGGTTTTAAATCCCTGTGTTTTTATTAACAGAGATAAAAAAACATTCACATGAAAGGACACTTTGCATTCTTAACATGACTTCACGTTTAAGACCTCAATCTGCCGCTGAAAATGTGCAGCAAACCAGGGGGGAAACAGTCAAATGTACATTCACAAGGTACTGTACAGATGTAGGATTTTAATTTGATCACTCTTTTGATGCTGAGAATGTTTCTGCACAGCAGGAAACACAAACTTGTAGTCTATTCAAGGTTTAAAAAGGCCTCAAAAAAATATATTTTCACTTGAGAACTTGAGACTTGATTTGCCCTAACATTTTCTGTTGCTGCAGGATTTGTTTTCCTGCTGTAGCAAACTGGCTTAAATTAACAACATATTGTATACACCTCAATGTGACATATTGTCTTTAGATCACCAGAATAGTTCATACCAAATGGAAAGTCAACTGATACAGTGGACAAGTTAAGCTTGAGCATACAGCACTACTTCCTAGGATCATACAGTAGGTCATAGGTCAATGCAGTGATCCTAGAGAAGACACAAAAGGACGACACCTACACACACACAGACACTTCAAGCCCCCATCACTGGCCCCTCAGTCATTTTCTCAGTCATCAACAGTGACAGCTGTGACCTTTCGTGACAGGTTGCATTGACAACAGCAGACACGCACACCACTCCAAAATCAAACAAAGGCCTTGTGAAATTCAGAGGCTGTAGCCAAAGATAATGACTCTAGCATGACATCATTTTTATATTGAATAGCTCCCTATGTGTTTATGCTAGAGACTTACTGTTTCATTGGCTGCAGCTCAATCCTCTCTTTCCGCCGATATAAAGTTTGCACCTATTCCATAACATGGAGCTTGTTGAAAGCAGTGTTTTCTACACATGAGAGGATCCGGACAAGAAAATCGTCACAAAATTTTCTGTAAAACCCTAGCATCTGCCAAGTCCCCAACAACCGGATGTTCTGGTTTTCAGGGGAAGTGGAAAGAGAGCCTGTGATGCAACTTCCTCTTTTGGACGTTAACAAGGTGACACTCCATTTTAACTCCTCCTCCACATTTACTGGATTGGTTGAACAGTGCAGAAGAGAACCTCCCCCAACATTTTATTTCTTCTCGTCAAGACCAGTATGTAGAGGATCTAGTTTCAGGTTCTTTTACGCCTGCTACGTTAGGTAAGTAAAACCCGAACAGTTTAAGCTAGCGACTCTCACGAACACAACAGTGTCATATGTTTTGCTCTACAACATCCACAAGCAGTCGTCTGAACTTTCAGACACCCAAGTACTAATTTCGAAAATGTGTTCTCACAAAACCGACTGTTCAGACCGAACCGTTTGAGTTACAAACTAATAAGTCACCAACATCGACAGGTAAACACTCACTCACTTGTTTTGCTCCATGACCTACACAAGCTCAGGGGAAGGTAACCCTGTAAGAATGGCACAAAAGTTAATAAGGTGTAAAAAGTGCCATAAACAAAGTGATTAAATATAGCAACAAAAAAACTTGCAAATCCATGAGTTTTCTAATATCTCCAAGATATAGGAAAAGCACTTCAAAACCTTATTCCTCTTGATACATTTTTTTTTTTTTTTGCAATTTATGAATGTGTTATACAATGCGTTTCTATGGGCTATAACAGTAAAGGCCAAATTCAATATTTTATCCCCCCCAAATATATACAAAAGCATATGGACACCCCTTCAAATTAGTGGATTTGGCTATTTCAGCCACACCCGTTGCTGACAGGGGTATACAATCAAGCACACAGCAATGCAATCTCCATAGACAAACATTGGCAATAAAATCGCCTTACTGAAGAGCTCAGTGACTTTCAACATGGCACCGTCATAGGATGCCACCTTTCCAATAAGTCAGTTTGTCAAATTTCTGCCCTGCTAGAGCTGCCCCGGTCAACTGTAAGATCTGTTATTGTGAATTGGAAATGTCTAGGAGCAACAACGACTCAGCCGCGAAGTGGTAGGCCACACAAACTCACAGAACAGGACATCTGAGTGTTGAAGCACGTATCATGTAAAAATTGTCTGTCCTCAGTTGCAACACTCACTACCGAGTTCCAAACTGCCTCTGGAAGCAACGTCAGAACAAGAACTGTTCGTCGGGAACTTAATGTAATGAGGTTTCCATGGCTGAGCAGCCGCACACAAGCCTAAGATCACCAGGCGCAATGCAAAGCGTCGGCTGGAGTGGTTTAAAGCTCACCGCCATTGGACTCTGGAGCAGTGGAAACGCGTTCTCTGGAGTGATGAATCACACTTCACCATCTGGTAGTCCGATGGACAAATCTGGGTTTGGCAAATGCCAGGAGAACACTATCTGCACAAATGCATAGTGTCAACTGTAAAGTTTGGTGGAGGAGGAATAATTCTCTGGGGCTGTTTTTCATGGTTCGGGATAGGCCCCTTAGTTTCATGGTTCGGGCTAGGCCCCTTTCCTGTTTCAGCATGACAATGCCCCTATGCACAAAGCGAGGTCCATACAGAAATAGTTTGGTGAGATCAGTGTGAAAGAACTTGACTGGTCTGCGCAGAGTCCTAACCTCAACCCCATCAAACACCTTTGGGATGAATTGGAACACCTACTGTGAGCCAGGCCTAATCACTCAAAATCAGTGCCCGACCTCACTAATGCTCTTGTGTCTGAATGGAAGGAAGCAGGTCCCAGCTGCAATGTTCCAACATCTAGTGGAAAGCCATTCCAGAAGAGTGGAGGTTGTTATAACAGCAAAGGGGAGATCAACTCCATATTATTGCCCATGATTTTGGAATGAGATGTTCGACGAGCAGGTGTCCACATACTTTGGTCATATAATGTATATGTATATTTTTATACCTACAGGAGTCCTAAAGTTCACAATCAAATAGCTAAAAGATCCAAGATATGACTATCTTTAAAAAAATCCATATGTTAGCATTGTAGATATCGCGAAATCAAAGGCTTAGATTTAGAGCCATAGAGAACTATTGGTATGTCTTATGAGGAGGGAGGATACCGCTGCCCATCTGGCCAAGAACAGAGCATCTGGGGGGGAGACTCATGGAAAAAACCCTCTTTCGGATCTCTCTCTCTCTCCCCTCCTGATTGGATAGGAACTGTCGTCCAACATCTGTCTTTCAGTCCCTGTTTAGCTGTTTAGCAGCTTACTGCATTTCATTCCCATAGCAATCTGAGTTTACCCAAATTGTTACTTACCTCTCCTGGATTTTCAAGGCCAGCCTGAACTATCCTGTCTTGCACATTACGGCTGTGTCCCAAATAGCACCCTATTGCCTATACAGAATACAAATATAGAGCCTCTGATCAAAAGTAGTGCACTATATAGGGAATTGGGTGCCATTTGAGAGGCAGCCTACGTTTCCTGTTTCCAAGACGCCGAGTTAGTCCAATGTGAGAGCAAAGCAAAGCAAGGCAACCACAAAACAAAAGCCAAAACACAGGTTGTTCCTAGTTAATGAGTTACACAATGGGTCAGTTTGACTTTAAAGGACGCTCTGTGCTGAGAAATATGAGAATAAAAATGATGACGCAATCAACAAAAGGGATTACACTCAAAACTGCCCTTACTGTTCATATTCATATATAAATCTCATTAGTATGTTGGCTAAGAATGTTTTTATACTTCTTAGTTACGTGATCTGAAGGATGACTTGGGGGAATTAGAAAGCACACACACACACACACACACACACACACACACACACACACACACACACACACACACACACACACACACACACACACACACACACACACACACACACACACACACACACACACAAACACACACACATTTTAAATACTTTATTTGAATCCACTAATCAAATTGACAAAAAAAGGATCCAAACATTTCAAAGGTCCCTCTGTGCAGGGCACTGAAGGATACAGAAAGCACCTCCTTCTCCAAACAGCTAGACTGCCCACGACAGCTGAAACAGAGCAGTACCTAGTCAATTGCTTTGCCCTAGTTTTTGTCAGGCCCGCAATCTGGACGCCACGCACTGCAAGCCTGTGTATGTGGCCGAGACTGCCAAAAATCAGCACCACCAGCTGGTACCGCCACTCGAGGCTGTCCCAGTGCCACGAGGGGCTGGTATTTAAGCAGCTTCTCGGCAAAGGCCTGCTCCATGTGCCGTCAAATGAGCAGCCCACTTCCAAAACGAGCCCCTCCCCCTGCCAACAACAACAATATCTGGTGTATTTGACACACAGGAAAACACATCATCAACATCGAACCAGCTTCCCCTTACTCAAGAATGTTTATGCATGTCTGCTGTTGGTGAGACCACTTGTCTCACCTCGCTGGCTATCAGGTCAACACACACACGCCCACCCACACACACACACACACACACACACACACACACACACACACACACACACACACACACACACACACACACACACACACACACACACACACACACACACACACACACACACACACACGCAGCAGCAGCAGCAGAGTTCTGTATCTCAGACAACCTAAACAACAGGAGGTGTTAACTGACTAGAGAACATGGACACTAAAAGGACACTATACATCGTCCAATCCCTCTGGTACAACACCATACATATGCAACGCGCACACACACACACACACACACACACACACACACACACACACACACACACACACACACACACACACACACACACACACACACACACACACACACACACACACACACACACACACAGTAGCACATGCAAGGATTCATGCGCACACACACACTCACACACTTCCTTCCTTGTGGAACATTCCTGTTTTAAGAGTAGGGGTGTAGACAGGCCGGGGTGTCAGGAATGGACAGGGGGGTTCATTGGGGGTGGGTTGGCTCTGAGTTCAGGCAGAGGAGTTGTGTTCACTCATATGGGCCCTGGTTTTGACTGATAGGGGACCCAGAAAAGACATGATGGGGGAAGAGAGTGAGAGAGAGAGAGATAAAGAGGGAATGATAGATAAAGAGAAGGATAGACCAACAGAGAGAGAAAGAGGGAGAGATTACACACAGAGTGTATGAGATTGAGAGAGAGTGCGATCGAGAGAGAGAACGAGAGAGAGACAAAAAACCAAGAGAAAGAGAGATGAAAGGAGATGAGAGTGAGAGACAGAGAGAGAGTGGGCCTTGTTCCAGAGTGCAGATGCTAACTTCCTGAATCCTCCCCCCATGATGACCCCTGCCCCTGGGCCTCAGATGGAGTGTGTGGCCCTCTTCATCACCTCTCCCTGGAGAAGCTAACGCTGGACAGACCACAGAACACCCTGACACCCTGACACTAACACAACACCTAGAGAGATGGGGTCAGGACGGAGGGAGAGGAGAGAGAGAGAGAGTACACAAAACGAGAGAAATAGGGGTCAGGGTGAAAGGAGAAGGGAGAATAGGGTGAGAGAGTGCGAGAGAGAGAGAGAGAGAGAGAGAGAGAGAGAGAGAGAGAGAGAGAGAGAGAGAGAGCGGTAGAGCCCGAGAGGCCCACGGACAAAAAGAGGGCAAACAAAAATTGCGTGAATTGAAAGTCAAACAGGGCATTACACTGCCACGTGTCAGGCTTGAGTCTGCAGTGAGCAGAAGTTTGTGTGTGTGACTGTGTGTGTCTAGCATGTTTATAAACGTTGTGTGTGTAGCATGTTTATAGACATTGTGTCTGTAGCATGTTAATAGACATTGTGTGTGTAGCATGTTAATATACATTGTGTGTGTAGCATGTTTATAGACATTGTGTGTGTAGCATGTTTATAGACATTGTGTGTGTAGCATGTTAATAGACATTGTGTCTGTAGCATGTTTATAGACATTGTGTGTGTAGCATGTTTATAGACATTGTGTGTGTAGCATGTTAATATACATTGTGTGTGTAGCATGTAACAGACATTGTGTGTGTAGCATGTTAATAGACATTGTGTGTGTAGCATGTTAATATACATTGTGTGTGTAGCATGTTTATAGACATTGTGTGTGTAGCATGTTTATAGACATTGTGTGTGTAGCATGTTAATAGACATTGTGTCTGTAGCATGTTAATAGACATTGTGTGTGTAGCATGTTAATATACATTGTGTGTGTAGCATGTTTATAGACATTGTGTGTGTAGCATGTTTATAGACATTGTGTGTGTAGCATGTTAATAGACATTGTGTCTGTAGCATGTTTATAGACATTGTGTGTGTAGCATGTTTATAGACATTGTGTGTGTAGCATGTTAATAGACATTGTGTCTGTAGCATGTTAATAGACATTGTGTGTGTAGCATGTTTATAGACATTGTGTGTGTAGCATGTTAATATACATTGTGTGTGTAGCATGTTAATATACATTGTGTGTGTAGCATGTTTATAGACATTGTGTGTGTAGCATGTTTATAGACATTGTGTGTGTAGCATGTTAATAGACATTGTGTCTGTAGCATGTTTATAGACATTGTGTGTGTAGCATGTTAATAGACATTGTGTCTGTAGCATGTTTATAGACATTGTGTGTGTAGCATGTTAATAGACATTGTGTCTGTAGCATGTTAATAGACATTGTGTGTGTAGCATGTTAATAGACATTGTGTGTGTAGCATGTTAATAGACATTGTGTCTGTAGCATGTTTATAGACATTGTGTGTGTAGCATGTTTATAGACATTGTGTCTGTAGCATGTTTATAGACATTGTGTCTGTAGCATGTTTATAGACATTGTGTCTGTAGCATGTTTATAGACATTGTGTCTGTAGCATGTTTATAGACATTGTGTCTGTAGCATGTTTATAGACATTGTGTCTGTAGCATGTTTATAGACATTGTGTCTGTAGCATGTTTATAGACATTGTGTGTGTAGCATGTTTATAGACATTGTGTCTGTAGCATGTTTATAGACATTGTGTCTGTAGCATGTTTATAGACATTGTGTGTGTAGCATGTTTATAGACATTGTGTGTGTGTAGCATGTTAATAGACGTGTGTGTGTAGCATGTTTGTAGATGGTGCGTGTGTGTAGCATGTTATTAGACGTCGTGTGTGTTGTTAGCATGTTATTAGACGTTGTGTGTGTGTGTTTAGCATGTTTATAGACATCATGTTTGTGTAGCATGCCTGGTGCTATCTTCGCCTCCTTGATGCGTGAGCTTCCACTGTACCTGGGCCCCCAGGAGGAGGAATTAGAGCACATTCAACAGGGAGGGTTCTAATGTGTGTAATGGCTCTTTTATATCACCCTGTAAACTCACTCCTCTTTTTATGGTTGAGGGTGGTGGGATGGGGTGGAAGAGAAGGGAAGAGAGGGAGGACATGGAGGAACGAGGGATGGATGGGGGAGTGTTAATGATGCAGTGAGGCTTTGGCAGTTTCACGGCTGCAACCTCTCTCTCTCTCTCTCTCTCTCTCTCTCTCTCTCTCTCTCTCTCTCTCTCTCTCTCTCTCTCTCTCTCTCTCTCTCTCTCTCTCTCTCTCTCTCTCTCTCTCTCTCTCTCTCTCTCTCTCTCTCTCTCTCTCTCTCTCTCTCTCTCTCTCTCTCTCTCTCTCTCTCTCATTTTACGACAACAGCTATGTTTGTTTTACAGGGTTTTCACAATGTCCCTGTCCTACATCACAGTCCCCCTCTCTCAAAGGCATCAATTAAACCTTTATAATAGTCTATATGTCTTTTAAAGCGGCGCATGCTGGTGGTCCTGATGGTGATAGGTGATACTCAGTGTACAGGACTGTGAATCAGATGTGCTTCTCATTAGATTCTAACAAGGATCACATATTCCATGTCTCTATTCTAACACTGACATTCGGTCTCTCTCCGTAGATCTCATTCAGATAACTCAGCCAATCCGCTCTGTGCATCCGTCCGTCTGTCTCTCTGATAGCGCCAGGCCAGTCTGGTCCTGTTTCAGTCCATCTGTCCATTGACTGAGAGAGGGGCACTGGCACCCTCTACTACAACAGAGCCAAAGCAATGGCACCCTATTCCCTAGTGCACTACGTTTGATTAGAACACCATGGGCCCAGTGTCACGGATTCCCCCGGTACTGTGGGCCCAGTGTCACGGATTCCCCCGGTACTATGGGCCCAGTGTCACGGATTCCCCCGGTACTGCTGCTCATTCCGTTCACCAGCTCCGGAGGTGTTACTGAACTGTCTCATTACGCACACCTGATTCCCATTCCCCTGAATAGTAATTGTATATATATACCCTCTGTTCACCATTGTCTTGGTCGGTAATTGTTCCCATGTCCGTTGGTCTGTGAGTACCTGTGCGTCTGTGAGTACCTGTGCGTCTGTGAGTACCTGTGCGTTGTTATTTCGGCATTCGTGCTGTGCTTATTGTGATCTTGTTATTACGGGTCTCATCCAGTGTATTTATTAGAGGTTTTACCTCGCTCTTTTGTTGGGTTACATCCCTGTGTTTTTGTATACGAGTTTGTTTTGGGCTTCGTCCCCGTGCCTTTTCATGGCATGTTGTATATTTTGGGTGGAATATTAAACCCCCCTATTATAAATTCCTGCGCCTGTCTCCAATCATTTATACAATGTGACACCCAGGTCGAAAGTAGCGCAATATTGGGATACAGCCAAGGATTCTCCTCCTCAACGATCAACAACAATGGAGAATCCACAAATCTAAACCTTTAAACCTCCAGCCTATCAATTGAATAAATTAGGAGACCCCCTCTTGACCCTACGACCTCTTCATATCCTCAGAGAATCTCAGGCATTCGCTGAGATGGTCACCGCTGCCAAAAAAGTGTTTTGGACCGACGCTCCAACATTTGTTGAGCAACTCCTCAGCTTTTATTTTGGACTAAAAGTCAGTGTTTTTTTTCTGTGGGCACATTGCCATTGGTTGTTGGGAAGGGGGGGCCTCATATTTAGGAAGAGATCCTTCGTGGATACGCTTACATAACCTTTGCAGACACACACAAACACCCACATGCATACACACATACAGTGCAATCAGAAAGTATTCACACTCCTTGGCTTTTCCGTATTCTGTTGTGTTACAGACTGAATTTAAAATGGATTAAATTGAGATTTGATGCCACTGGCCTACACACAATACCCCATAATGTCAACGTGGAATTATGTTTTTAGAAGATTTTACAAATTAATTAAAAATGAAAAGCTGAAATGTCTTGAGTTAATAAGTATTCAACCCCTTTGTCCTGGCAAGCCTAAATAAGTTTCATGGACTCACTCTGTGTGCAATAACAGTGTTTAACATGATTTTTGAATGACTACCTCATCTCTGTACCCCACACATACAATTATCTGTAAGGTCCCTCAGTCGAGCAGTGAATTTCAAACAAAGATGCAAAAAATGCCTCGCAAAGAAGGGTGCCTATTGGTAGATGGGTAAATAAAATAAAAAGCAGACATTGACTATTCCTTTAAGCATGGTGAAGTTATTCATTACACTTTGAATGGTGTATCAATACACCGAGTCACTACAAAGATACAGGCATCCTTCCTAACTCAGTTGCCTGAAAGGAAAGAAACAGCTCAGGGATTTCACTATGATGCCAATGGTGACATTAAATCAGTTACAGAGTTGAATGGCTGTAGTAGGAGAAAACTGAGGATAGATTAACAACATTGTAATTACTCCACAATACTAACTTAATTGACAGAGTGAAAAGAAGGACCTAAATGACAGATTGCAAAGAAGGAAGCCTGTACAGAATAAAAATATTCCAAAACATGCATCCTGTTTGCAATAGGACACTAAAGTAAAACTGCAAAAAATGTGGCAAAGATGTTTGGGGTAAATCCAACACAGTACCTCACTTCATATTTCATATCATATTTTCAAGCATGGTGGTGGCTGCATCATGTTATGGGTATGCGTGTCATCGGCAAGGACTAGGGAGTTTTTTTAGGATACAAATAAATGGAATAGAGCTAAGCGCAGGCAAAATCCTAGAGAAAAACCTGGTTCAGTCTGGTTTCTAACAGACACTGGGAGACAAATTCAGCAGGACTTTCAGCAGGACATTAACCTAAACACAAGGCCAAATATACTCTGGAGTAGCTTACAAAAATGACATTGAATGTTCCTGAGTGGCCTAGTTACAGTTTTGACTTAAATTGGCTTGAAAATCTATGTAAAGACTTGAAAATGGCTGTCTAGCAGTGATCAATAACCTACTTGACAGAGCTTGAATAATTTTTTTAAGAATAATGTGCAAACATTTTACAATCCAGGTGTGCAAAGCTTTTAGAGACTTACCCAGAAAGGCTCACAGCTGTAATCACTGCCAAAGGTGATTCTAACATGTATTGACTCAGGGGTCATTTTCAATATATTTGCAAACATTTCTAAAAACATGTTTTCATTTTGTCATTATGGGGTATTGTATGTCGATGTGTGAGATAATTTTTTGGGGGGTTATTTAGGCTGTAACACAACAAAATGTGGAATAAGTCAAGGCGTATGAATACTTTCTGAATGCACTGTGTACATACAGACACAGCTGGAGAAGTGTGTGTGTGTATATATGCAGCATGTTGTCTGACAATGTAAACACGTGTATTGTATTGCTTCCTAAGGCATGGTCTGTATCATGTTGCTCCAGGTTGTTAGTGTTTGTGTGTGAATGGGTCGTACTAGGACATATATGTGACTATATACTTAAAGGAAAAAAACTCAAATATCTCGAAAACTTCACCAAAACCTTTTGGGACTGTATTAACAGTGCAGTAAAAAAAATGATCTTCCAAGTGTAGTTTATGAGTGGATTTTTCCTGGTAGTCAAAACAGAGAAGCTAACATCAAAACCTGACCTGGGTTCAGATTAGCTATGAAAGACGAATGTATTAGTCAAGAAGGAAATATTTGGTTTAGGTTGGCTCAAATGAATGCAAAGCAGGTCATTTACAAGACATCGTTACTGATGTTTGCCAGAACCTGTCTTTTCAGATGGAGCCAGGGAGGTATCAGAAGTACAGTGGAAAAGTTTAGCATTTCCGTCACTGTATGTCTGGCTCAGGACTCGTCTACAGACTCGTCTAATCCTGCAGCAACAACAAATGTGAATTATTATGTGGATTTTAATGAATGGACATTTTTGTAGGGGTTGATACCTTTTTCGTAAGGGAAAATCAAGTCTGACATTTCAAAGGGGAAATGACAAACTTTAGAAGCCTTTTAAAAACTAAAATACACTACACGATTGCATTTCCTGCTGTGCATTAATCCTCAGCAACAAAAGAGTGATCAAATTAAGATCCTACATCTGTACATCAGTGAACTGAAGCTCATTCTCTCCCAGTGATTCTCACTCTACAGATCGTAGCTCTGTCTCCGATCTTTTGTCTTTCTAAGCAACTAACTCGCTGACTTTCTCTGGGACTGGAGTACATCAGTTGAAGTTGAAGCCTGGCGATTCTCTCTCTATGGTTCGAGGCCCTGTCTGTCTCTGGAACCATTCCTCTTTCACCCTGAGATACTGAACACTGTAGCTGTTGTCTGTCTGTTTGACCTGGCTGATACATGACTCAGAGTGAGGGTGTGAGGAGAGAAGAGCTGGAGAGTCTCTGATAATTAATGGAGTGTTAGGGGTTCTCATGCATTCCTCTGGTTTCATACCAAATGCTTTTCCCGATCGTATTTACAGTGTATTACTAGTACTACACACAGGAAACCTAACACGGGGTTAGAGGATAGGAGAGGAGGATGAGGAGGGGGAAGAGTGAAACAAAGAAGGATTGCAACATTCATCCTCTTCCCTGGAATTCCCTGTCCTCTTCAGCATATCCAAGACTCCTTTCCTTTTTCTCCTTTTTGAAGTTTTTATTTCGACCGTCGGATTTATGTTCACCTCGAGGCTTCTTCCTCCTGGGATCTGGACCGGCCAATCGGACGAGAGCAAATATTTACCCTGTGAGCTTAGAGGAAATAAATGGCCCCCCATGGAGAGAGACGGAGTCCTGGGTTCACTCCAGCTGGCACGCGTCACACACACACACAAACACAAACACACACACCATCATGGACATCAAAGGGTCTATAGTTATTTAGGGAACACGGACAAGCTAATCACAGACCTATGACTCTTAACTTCTACCTCTTACATCTCTCTCTCTCTCCCTCTCTCTTTCCCATTGTCCATTTGCCCTATTTCACATTTTCTCTCTACCCTCCCTATCTTTTTCCACTTCCATATACAGTGCCGTCAGAAAGTATTCAGACCCCTTGAATTTTTCCACACGTTATTTCGTTAGTCTCATTCTAAAATTGATTTAAAGTTTTTTAGCAAACTACATACAATATCCCATAATGACAAAGCGAAAACAGGTTTTTAGAGATATTTGCACATTTATTTAAAAAAAAAACAGAATACATTATTTACATGAACATTCAACTTGATTAGAGTCCACCTGTGTTAAATTCAATTGATTGGACATGACTTGGAAAGGCACACACCTGTCTATATAAGGTCCCACAGTTGGCAGAGCATGTCAACACAAAAAAAGGCTGTGAGGTCGAAGGAATTGTGTCGAGGTACAGATCTGGGGAAGGGTAGCCAAACATTTCTGCAGCATTGAAGGTCCCCAAGAACACAGTGGACCCCATCATTCTTAAATGGATGAAGTTTGGAACCACCCAGACTCTTCCTAGAGCTGGCCGCCCGGCCAAACTGAGCAATCGGGGGAGAAGAGCCTTGGTCAGGGAGTTGACCAAGAGCCCGATGGTCACTCTGACAGAGCTCTAGAGTTCCTCTGTGGAGACGGGAGAACCTTCCAGAAGGACAACCATCTCTTTTTTCAGCGGCAGGCACTGGGAGACTAGTCAGGATCGAGGGAAAGATGAACGGAGCAAAGTACAGAGATATCCTTGAGGAAAACCTGCTCCAGAGCACTCAAGACCTGACTGGGGCGGAAGCTCACCTTCCAACAGGACAACGACCCTAAGCACACAGCCAGGACAACACAGGTGTTGCTTCGAGACAAGTCTCTGAATGTCCTTGAGTGTCCCAGCCAGAGCCCCGACTTGAGCCCGATCTAATATCTCTGGAGAGTCCTGAAAATAGCTGTGCAGCGATGCTCCCCATCCAACCTGATTGAACAAGCTTGAGAGGATCTGCAGAGTAGAATGGGAGAAACTTCCCAAATACAGGTGTGTCAAGCTTGTAGTGTCCTAGCCAAGAAGTCTCGATGCTGTAATCGCTGCCAAAGGTGCTTCAACAAAGTACTGAGTAAAGGGTTTGAATACTTTCCTGATATTTAAGTTTTTTTATTTTCAATACATTTGCAAAAATGTCTTAAAAACCTGTTTTTTCTCTGTAATTATGGGGTATTGTGTGTAGATTGATGTGGGGAAAAAACTTTTAATAAATGTTATAATAAGTCTGTAACGTAACAGAATGTGGACAAAATCAAGGGGTCTGAATACTTTCCGAAGGCACTGTATCTCCCTCTCTCTCTCTCTCTCCTCCCCCCTCCATCCTCCCTGTCCTCCCAGGCTATGATAGTCCTGCCAGGGTGAGAGGAAGAGAGGAAGAGAAGGAGATGTTATCCTCTCACTGCATCTATCACATTCTCTCCATTCTCTGGCTTCAGGCTAGACCTGACAACTGTTATTGGTATGGACTAGGAGTACACTCAGTGTCATGTTTTCCCTTTCAGTCATGTGACTTAGTAGCCTGGCCCCAGATATGTTTGTGCTGTCTTGCCAATTGCTATGGTCATGGTCATGATAGCACAAACAGATCTGGGATCAGGCTAGATTAGTAATTGACGGGTGGCCAAGGAGGATGGGGACTCTATTGACGCAAAGTAACATGTTGTTTAAAGAAGCTTCTTCTATTTTCTGTCTATCTCATCACATTCCAGACATGTTTTATTTTCCTTATGAGAATAGACAGGACACAGTTAGCTCTACTGTACACACAGCACATACCCAAGATCTTTTCTCAATACTTTAATCAATTCTAGCTAATTCAATCAAACCAATTTGTCAGAGTGAAAAAGTCGCTCTGTGATTCCACATGATTGTCCCTCCTAGGGAAGCGCATACACACACACACACACACACACACACACACACACACACACACACACACACACACACACACGCACAGGCACAGGCACACGCACACGCACACGCACACACGCACATGCACATGCACACACACACACACTCACACACCGTCTTGTACAGCTAACCTTGTGGGGACGCACCACACAGTCCCATTCAAAATCCTATTTTCCCTAATCCCTAAACCTAACCCGAAGGCACTGTGTGTCACACAGCGTCTTCCTTCCCTAACCCGTATTCTAACCCTAACTTTAACCCTAACCCTAACTTTAACCCTAACTCTAAATTTAACCCTAACCTTAACCCAAATACCTAACCTTAACCCAGAAACCTAACCTAACCTTAACCCTAATCCTAAACCTAACCTTTTTATTTATTTTTTAATTTCACCTTCTAGCTCCTAACCCTAATCCTAAACCTAACCCTAGCTCCTAACCCTAATCCTAAACCTAACCCTAGCTCCTAATCCTAAAGCTAACCCTAGCTCCTAACCCTAACCTAAAAACTAACCCCAGCTCCTAACCCTAAACCTAACCCTAGCTCCTAACCCTAATCCTAAACCTAACCCTAGCTCCTAATCCTAAACCTAACCCTAGCTCCTAACCCTAACCTTAAAACTAACCCTAGCTCCTAATCCTAAACCTAACCCTAGCTCCTAACCCTAACCTTAAAACTAACCCTAGCTCCTAACACTAAAACTAACCCTAGCTCCTAACCCTAAAACTAACCCTAGCTCCTAACCCTAACCTTTAACGTAATTTTAACCCTAACACTAATTCTAATTCTAACCTTAACCCTAAACCCCACCTGGTCCCCACAAGAATAGTAAAACAAGTCCAAACACACACACGCTCAAGGTCAGCTCCTCCCTGTCCAAACTAAAATATTCCTCAGTCCAGTACTTCAAGCTACCGAAGAACCTGACATTCACCCCCATCCACAGTAGTAGGCCTCTAAACACTTACTTCCCATCTCTAGTAGTTCAGAGTCTAAAGTTTAGACAACACTAACCCTGCTAACAGCAGCACAGACGTTACCCATAACTACCACAACACCTTTCACTAGGCCAAGCCTGGTGGTGTTTCAGAAGCACAAGGTCAATAGGAAATCCTGAGGAAGAGATCTTCCTAACGATGGACGGTATATGGGGCAGAAATGCATGATATAGGTGACTGCTGTTTTTATCTTTCCAAAAAATACAAATACAAATGTTTGTATAACACCTTTATATATAGAACATATAAGTTCTGCCTTGGACATTTTGAGGGTGGTGAGATTAGCCTGCCAATTGGCTAGACAGGCAGAAGAAGAGAGCGACACACAGGAAGCAGTAACCTGCGGTTTAGCCTAGCGTCACACCACAGGAGGTTTGGAGGCAGCTTAATTGGGGAGGATGGGCTCAAGGTGATGACTGGAGCAGAATAAGTGGAATGGTATCAAATACATCAAACACATGGTTTCCAAGTGTTTGACGCCATTTCACTTGCTCCGTTCCAGACATTATGAGCCGTCCTCCCCTCAGCAGCCTCCTGTGTGTCACACAGCGTCTTCCTTCCTCAGATTCTGTCTGCCTGCTTAAACACACACACTGTCTGCTCTCTGGCTCTCTGCAATGAATTAAACAGCCATTAATAAGCAGACAGTCTCTTGTCTCCATAACATCTGATTATGATTTGGGAGTCGTTCCCGTTGATGACCCTGATGCCCTCAGCACATTTCAGGGCCAGTATTTAAAACATGTCGGCTGCAACAGCACAACGGGGGGAGAGAGAGAGAGCCAGAGTGTGTGAGAGAGAGAGAGAGAGAGAGAGAGAGAGAGAGAGAGAGAGAGAGAGAGAGAGAGAGAGAGAGAGAGAGAGAGAGAGAGAGAGAGAGAGAGAGAGAGAGAGAGAGAGAGAGAGAGAGAGAGAGATAGAGAGAGAGAGAGAGAGAGAGAGAGAGAGAGAGAGAGAGAGAGAGAGAGAGAGAGAGAGAGAGAGAGAGAGAGAGAGAGAGAGAGAGAGAGAGAGAGAGAGAGAGAGAGAGAGAGAGAGAGAGAGAGAGAGAGAGAGAGAGAGAGAGAGAGAGAGAGAGAGAGAGAGAGAGAGAGAGAGAGAGAGAGAGAGAGAGAGAGAGAGAAGGAGAGCTAGGCCATCTGAGACCTAATGCACACAAACACACATCACTGTCTGTCACAGACCCCCGCCAGGCCTCTCTACACACGGATAGGTCTAGGATCGATCGTCACACACACACACACACACACACACACACACACACACACACACACACACACACACACACACACACACACACACACACACACACACACACACACACACACACACACACACACACACACGGCTCCAAGGTCAGCTCCTACACCTTGGGGAAATCCTGTATTTGTTGATCAGGATCTCAGCACTGACTGGCTACACAGCCTCCTTAGTGAATCAATGACACTTGGTTATTTGTCCTTTCACTGTGAGCTTACAGGGCACTGTATAGAATACATTTGATTGAATTTGATTGACAGGCATCATGGGGCTAAGTGGTCTGTTTTCAGAGGTGAAATAGTCAGATAGCCCAGGCTGAAACCCTCTGAAATCACACCGTTATCTTCACCATCCATCACCACATTCAGTCACTCTCCAAAGACAACAGCGATGTCCTTATTGACAACAGTTCTTGAAACCACTGTGCACAGAACTGGTGCATACACCAAGATGAAACCATTAGACACATTGTAGAGGGTCCACACTCCAAAAAGTTATTTTTTAAGTAATTTTATGCTTACATTTTTATTCACGAGGCAACAAGAATAGAGTTGACATGGCTGTCCTTACCATAGATATAAAACTGCTCTATGTCTATGGTCCATACTGGGCACATTCCCCTACATCTGTGACCTACCTGTGCACTCTTGCTGCAGCCCATTGCCGTAGTGGCCCTTCTCACAGATACAGTCGTACTGGCCCGTGTGGGTGCCACACTTGCAGCTGGCCATGATGTCACAGCAGTCCGAACCTGCCTCGCACAGAGACGAGCAGCGGGATAGGTCCTCCTGGATGTAACTTCCTGTCGGCAGGTCTGAGGGGAGACAAGGGTCGACGCAGAGGTCAAAGGTCACCCGAGGATATTTGTAAATATTTTCATCATTTCATAAACTTCTTGCTTGTCCATAGAAAAGGAGAGAGGAGAGATGGAAAGAAAGGAGAGGTGGAGAAGAGAGGGAATGAGTGGAGGGTTGGATCAACTCACTAAAAGAGGAGCGAGGGGTGATGAGATAGGAGAGGGAAAGCGAGAGGGGAGAGAGAGGAGATAGAGAGGAGATACGTGGTCCCGTGTGGCTCAGTTGGTAGAGCATGGCGCTTGCAACGCCAGGGTTGTGGGTTCATTCCCCACGGGGGGACCAGGATGAATATGTATGAACTTTCCAATTTGTAAGTCGCTCTGGATAAGAGCGTCTGCTAAATGACTTAAATGTAAATGTAAATGTAGATAGAGAGAGATTTTGTGATATAAGCAAACCAATTAATCAAACCAAAGGCCACTGGAAGAGGTCAATATACTGGTGGGAAAAAACATTCCTGAGTCATTTTACTGATAACTGTAGTTTACTCCAATCCTGATAACAGAGTAGATTACCGTAAATTGGCCTACTACTGTATAAACACATCTGTGTTGATGAATCTGGTGGAAATGTCATGTACTCTAAGCTAGGGCTAGACATGCTTATCTGCCTCATACATAAATAATGACAAAGGGAGCAGGTTTGGCTGAGCCATTGTTTGTTCTTTCTGAGAAGCAGGAACCAATCAAAGAGCATTGTGGGCCAGATGTTTTTCACACATGGCTGAGGATGGTGTTTGGTCCAGAGGTTGGCAGAGGTAGAGAAAGCAGACCTGGGTTCAAATAGCATTTGAACACTTTCAAAAATGTTAAGTACACTCGATTGAGCTTGCCTGGTGCAATGGACTCAATGGCTGGAGTGGAAGCTATGGGGCTGAGGGGCTGATGCTTGAGTTGGGGTTGGCAGCGGCGAGGAGTAGACTTGGAGAGGGAGAGTCAGTAAAACAGACAAACGGCAGGCTTGATAACATGCACTGGCTGCCATGGCTCACACTGGATCCGTCCCAAATTACACCCTAGTCCTATATAGTCCTATGGGCACTGGTCAAAAGTAGTGCACTATAATGGGAATAGGGTGCCATTTGGGATGAATGTCTGACAACCTTATCCCTCTCTCTGTCTAACAGGACAGATTTACCACCGTCTAGGTTCTAACATAGGCTGTGTCCCAATGGTACACTATTCCCTTTATTGTGCACTACTTTTGAACAGGGCCCATAGGACTATATACGGAATAGGGTGCCATTTGGGACGCTGCATAGATGGCTTCGGTGCTGCATGTTGTTGTTTTATGGACCGATGCAACTGACGTCTGAAAAATGATGACTCCAGCACCGAAGTATTTTACCTCCTTTTTTACTCTGATGTTATGTGTTGGCTAGATGTACAGAGCAAACTGTCTGCAAGATGTGGATGGAATTTCTATATATATACAGTGCATTCGGAAATTATTCAGACCCCTTGACTTTTTCCACATTTTGTTAAGTTACAGCCATATTCTAAAATGGATTCAATAAAAACTAAACCCCATAATGACAAAGCAAAAACATGTTTTTAGGGATTTTTGCAAATGTATTAAAAGTAAAAAACAGAAATACCTTATTTACATAAGTATTCAGACCCTTTGCTATGAGACTCGAAATGTATTTATTTATTTATTTTATATCACCTTTATTTAACCAGGTAGGCCAGTTGAGAACAAGTTCTCATTTACAACTGCGACCTGGCCAAGATGAAGCAAAGCAGTGCGACACAAACAACAACAAAGAGTTACACATGGAATAAACAAACATACAGTCAATAACACAATAGAGAAAAATGTGTGCAAATGAGGTAAGATTAGGGAGATAAGGCAATAAATAGGCCATAGTGGTGAAATAATTACAATATAGCAATTAAACACTGGAGTGATAGATGTGCAGATGATGAATGTGCAAGTAAAGATACTGGGGTGCAAAGGAGAAAAAAAAAATAACAGTATGGGGATGAGGTATTTACAGATGGGCTATGTACAGGTGCAGTGATCTGTGACCTGCTCTGACAGCTGGTGCTTAAAGTTAGTGAGGGAGATATGAGTCTCCAGCTTCAGTGATTTTTGCAATTCGTTCCAGTCATTGGCAGCAGAGAACTGGAAGGAAAGGCGGCCAAAGGAGGAATTGGCTTTGGGGGTGACCAGTGAAAAATACCTGCTGGAGCGCGTGCTACGGGTGGGTGCTGCTATGGTGACCAGTGAGCTGAGATAAGGTGGGGTTTTACCTAGCAAAGACTTATAGATGACCTGGAGCCAATGGGTTTGGCGACAAATATGAAGCGAGGGCCAGCCAACGAGAGCATACAGTTCGCAATGGTGGGTAGTAAATGGGGCTTTGGTGACAAAACAGATGGCACTGTGATAGACTACATTCAATTTGCTGAATAGAGTGTTGGAGGCTATTTTGTAAATGACATGGCCGAAGTCAAGGATCAGCAGGATAGTCAGTTTTACGAGGGTATGTTTGGCAGCATGAGTGAAGGAGGCTTTGTTGCGAAATAGGAAACCGATTCTAGATTTAATTTTGGAATGGAAATTGAGGTGCAGGTGCATCCTGTTTCCATTGATCATTCTTGAGATGTTTCTACAACTTGATTGGAGTCCACCTGTGGTAAATTCAATTGATTGGACATGATTTGGAAAGACACACACCTGTCTATATAAGGTCCCACAGTTGACAGTGTTGGTCTGTGCAAAAACCAAGCCATGAGGTCGAAGGAATTGTCCATAGAGCTCCAAGACAGGAATGTGTCGAGGCACAGATCTGGGAAAGGTTACAAAAAATGTTTGCAGCATTGAAGGTCTCCAAGAACACAGTGGCCTCCATCATTTTTAAATGGAAGAAGTTTGAAAACCCCAAGACTCTTCCTAGAGCTGACCGCCGGGCCAAAATGAGCAATTGGGGGAGAAGGGCCTTGGTCAGGGAGGTGACCAAGAAACCGATGGTCACTCTGACAGAGCTCCAGAGTTCCTCTGTGGAGATAGGTGAACCTTCCAGAAGGACAACCATCTCTGCAGCACTCCACCAATCAGGCATTTATGGTAGAGTGGCCAGACGGAAGCCACTCCTCAGTGGCACATGACAGACCGCTTGGAGTTTGCCATACGGCACCTAAAGGACTCTCAGACCATGAGAAACAAGATTCTCTGATGAAACCAAGATTGAGCTCTTTAGCCTGAATGCCAAGCATCACGTCTGAAGGGAACCATCCCTACGGTGAAGCATGGTGATTTGCAGAGAAGAATGAGAGAAACTCCCCAAATACAGGTATGCCAAGATTGTAGCGTCATACCCAAGAAGAATCAAGGCTGTAACCGCTGCCAAAGGTGCTTCAACAAAGTACTGAGTAAATGGTCTGAATACTTATGTAAATGTGATTTTTCCGTTTTTTATTTGTAATAAATTTGCAAATATTTCTAAAAAACTGTTTTTCGCTTTGCCGTTCTGGGTTATTGTGTGTAGAATGATGAGGGGGGAAACGATTTAATCAATTTTAGAATAAATAAAATCAAAATCAAGTCAAATTGTATTTGTCACATACGCTGATTACAACAGGTAGACCTTACAGTGAAATGCTTACTTACAAGCCCTTAACCAACGATGCAGTTTTAAGAAAATACCTAAAAAAAATGATTAAGAAAAAAGTAAGAGATAAGAAAAACAAATAATTAAAGAGCAGCAGTGAATAACAATAGCGAGGTTACATACAGGGGGTACCGGTTCAGAGTCAATGTGTCAATGTGTGGGGGCACCGGTGTCGAGGTAATTGAGGTAATTATGTACATGCAGGTAGGGTTGTTAAAGTGGCTATGCATAGATAATAACAGAGTAGTAGCAGCGTGGGGGGGGGTGAAAATAGTCTGGGTAGCCATTTGATTAGCTGTTCAGGAGTCTTATGGCTTGGGGGTAGAAGCTGTTTAGAAGGCTCTTGGACCTAGACTTTGCGCTCCGGTACCGCTTGCCGTGCGGTAGCAGAGAGAACAGTCTATGACTAGGGGAGTCTTTGATGATTTTTAGGGCCTTCCTCTGACACCGCCTAGTATAGAGGTCCTGGATGGCAGGAAGCTTGACCCCGGTGATGTACTGGTTGTAACGTTACAAAATGTGGAAAAACTCAAGGGGTCTGAATACTTTCCGAATGCACTTTATATATCTTAGTCACAATGGGCTACCTGTATGCAAAGTTGAGAAAAACATCTTCCACTCAACCTTTCCTTCCCACAAATCTCCCATTGACATAGTACTGTAAAACCTGATTCAAGCCTTCAAGGGTCAGTCTGGGTACCAGTCTCTTGTGCTATCATTAAACTCCTTGCCACTCCTTTATGAAAATATATTTGGCATGACACGAGAGTCAAATAAAATTGTATTCGTCATTGTGCTGAATACAACAAGTTTAGACTTGACAAGGAGTGGCAAAGAGTGAAAAGACTGGTACTCAAACTATTCAGTTGCTCATTCACCTCACCTTCATGCAGCGCACGGCGAGCCAGGGCCTCAAACTCGGCGAAGTTGTGTACCAGGTAGCAGTGCTGGTCCTTGGGATGCGAGGCCATGTCATTGAGCTCACGGATGTTCCCCTGCCAGATCCCCAAGGTGTAGATCTCCACCCCCTGCTCCCTCAGAGCGGCCGCCACCGGGCGAGGGTCGCCCCCGTTGGAGTAGCCGTCCGTTATCAGGAAGATCACCTTGGTGGCGTTGGCCCGCGAGTGACGCAGGATTTGCTGCGGGGGGAGAGGGATTGGAATAATTAACACGTGTGAATGAATGGTGGAAGTTGTTGGATCATGATCAGGTGTTGTGAGAGTGAAAACTGTAACTCCATGAATATAGTAAACACATTCATGTGGTTTGAAAGATACCATTCCTCGGAACGCAGACCAACATACCAATATATTTCCAACATCACTGACATGGATACATTTTAGAAATGGAATGATTCATGATATTAGTTAACTGCACATACACCGTCCCCCCCCCCCCCCCCAACACACAGACACAACCCCACGAATCTGTGAGACTTACTCCCCGAAAACAAAATGGACATTGGCAAGTCAAGCAATAGAGAGAAGAGAAGAAAAAAGCAGCAATGACCCTCTCCTCTAGTCTGATGGGTCTGCTGTCAGCTAACCACTAGAACACTAGAACAACCCTAAGCAGAGCTCTCTCTATTCTTCTCTCCAGGATTTCTGTGCAGGGGAAAAAAATATATGTTTCTCTGTGTCTTTAATGTCCTGTCTAATTGTACAGGGATTGGTTGTCAACTGCAGCTAAACATAGTGCTGTGAACCAGAGCCTGTGTCTGAGGGAGTCCTGTCCTGGGTTTCAAATATTATTTAGAAATCTTTGAAATACTTTGAAAGTTCGCTTTAGCCTGCCTAAAGAAGCCAGATGGGTGGTGATTACACTTTAAGGGACTATCATATTCGTCCCATTTTGCCAAGCAAGCTCCATCAAACACAGATAAAGTATTATACTGTCTTGTACCCGACATGCAAGGCCAAGCCAGACCAGACCTGCTACAATACTCTATACTTGGTTTGTTTGTTTGTAATGAAATTAATTGGAATTGTATAGATGAGATGAAGAGGAGAGTGACAAGAGGAGGACAAAGACAGTGAAGATACTGTAGGGAAAGAGTGAAGAGAGATTGATGGAGCGATATTACACCCTGACTACACCGCTCGCGTCGTATGCGCGAGCTTTGCAAAATACATTTAGAAATCTATGTTATTCAATTATTGCGCCCACACTGCTCGCGCGTGTCAACGAGTGTCTGCGTTGCCAAGGGCTAAAATAGAAGTCAGTTCTAGTTGTGACGCAGATCGCGCTGCAAGTCCTGCCTTTCCCATCTCCTCATTGGTTTATAGAAGCAGATAGGGTGATTGAAAGACAAACTGTGTCGTCGGTCGTCGTGGTAATACTATGAAAGTTTAGATGCCAATCACCATATAAGTTCAAAGAAGAAAAATACTGGAAGGAGGAGAGATGACTAGAAACGATTCGGTTGACCGTTTTATGTGTGGATTAATTGTCGGAATAGAGGACCTTGTGCATTTCAGGTAAAATAACAACTCAATGTTTATATACCAGGACAAATTAGCTAGCAACAGCAAGCTAGCTAAATAGGACAAATCAGCTAGCAAGAGAGGGGGAGAGAGAGAGAGAGAGAGAGAGAGAGAGAGAGAGAGAGAGAGAGAGAGAGAGAGAGAGAGAGAGAGAGAGAGAGAGAGAGAGAGAGAGAGAGAGAAAGAGAGTGTGAGAGAGGGAAATAGAAAGCTAGAGCTCTGTTCTTTATTGTCTAATTGGCTTCAAGCGTCTCCAGCGGGGTAACGTAATTACAGTGGCTGTGAAGCGGGAGAGGGAGGGGGGCGGGTTGTAGATAGGGAAAGGAGGGAGGGAAGAAAAGCTTGGCCTCTCTGATCCTCTCCTCAAAGTCACCCTGGTTCTCATCCCAAAATACCAGTCCTGGCTGCTGCCCGCTACCAGCTGTCAGTGCACCCTGGCAGGCTGCTTAGTTATGGTATGGGCCCTCCCTGGATCTCCCCTAGACCTAACCCCTGTCTGCTGTCACCAAACCACAGTGATGTCTTTGCAGCCTGAGGAGGGGGTGGAGTAGGGGTGAGGAGAGGAGAGAGAGACATGACTGAGAGAGAGGTGTGTGTCTTGGGGTGTTTCTCGATGTTTTATGGGGCGGTTGTTCAAAGGGCTGTGGGGCCGCAGTGGTTCGTGTTACGGTGTGAGACGATGACTGATGGCTGGTGGTGAAGAAGGGGTTGCCACAGCTGAGTGTGTATATATATATAGAGTATATATAGCTACATACACACACTGGTTCCTCTATCGCATATAAAACAGTTGTGGGCCTCACTAATTGTAGGATTTGGCAGCTGGTAAAGCGAAACACCTTTTGGCATGACGCCTCTGTGTGTGTGTGTGTGTGTGTGTGTGTGTGTGTGTGTGTGTGTGTGTGTGTGTGTGTGTGTGTGTGTGTGTGTGTGTGTGTGTGTGTGTGTGTGTGTGTGTGTGTGTCTGCTTGTACCTCACATGCATTTCCTCAACAATGTACTTGGCAGGTCTTACTGTGTGATACATCCATCATACATCCAGAAAGATAAAAAGCAGCAGTGGAAGGGTGTCTGTATTTGAGTTTAGATATCTGTCAAAGAGAGAGAGAGAGAGAGAGAGAGAGAGAGAGAGAGAGAGAGAGAGAGAGAGAGAGAGAGAGAGAGAGAGAGAGAGAGAGAGAGAGAGAGAGATATGGGAGAGAGAGATGGGAGAGAGAAGAGAGCTAAGAGAGAAAGAGAGAGAGAATGAGAGAGCTAGGAGAAAGCTGAGAGAGAGAATGAGAGAGAGAGAGCAAGAGAGAGAGAGGGAGAGCTAGGAGAGAGCTAAGAGAGAGAAAGAGAGAGCTGAGAGAGAGAGAGAGAGAGAGGGAGAGAGAGAGAGAGAGAGAGAGAGAGAGAGAGAGAGAGAGAGAAAGAGAGAGAGAGAGAGAGAGAGAGGAGTCCAAAGAGTCCAAAGAGTTTATTAAGGAAACTTTGCCGCTGTGCGTTCCAAAACGCCTCACACACGTTTTGGCAAGAGAGCAGAGAAGAGATGAGTGCTCCATATGTGCGGAGCTGCTGGGGGAGATATTCACACACACACACACACACACACACACACACACACACACACACACACACACACACACACACACACACACACACACACACACACACACACACACACACACACACACACACACACACAGTCATTAAAGAAGGGATGGAAGAGGTGGGAATAGCAACTACAGTTGTGCATCTGAACAGATGCTGTGTTGCCTTAAGTGGGGCACATTGTTTGGGATATGACAAGGGCCAGATGCCAGACTACAGAAGATATTGCCAAGAGCTTCTATCACCTTATGGGGACATCATGGTGACAATGTCCTCAAGCCATTCATCCAATCAAACGGGATCTATGTGAATGAATATCAAATAAGACCCCCTCCCTCTCTCCCTCTCCCTTGGCAGTCCAGTGTCTTTGATCAAGGCTCAGACACACCTGTCTCTGTATGAGCTGTGGGTAATCCCAGCTGTATGGCTGCTCCTGTACCTATGGCCATATGCTTACAAGATACAGTTCCAGTCAAAAGTTTGTACACACCTACTCATTCAAGGGTTGTTCTTAATTTTGACTATTTTCTACATTGTAGAATAACAGTGAAAACATCAACACTATAAAAAAAAGAATCATGTAGTAACCCAAAAAGTGTTAAACAAATCAAAATATATTTTAGATTTTAGATTCTTCAACCAGCTTCACCTGGAATGCTTTTCCAACAGTCTTGAGGGAATTCCCACATATGCTGAGCACGTGTTGGCTGCTTTTCCTTCACTCTGCGGTACAACTCATTACATTTACATTACATTTTAGTCATTTAGCAGACGCTCTTATCCAGAGCGACTTACAGTAGAGTGCATACATTTTATTACACATTTTTATTTTTTATTTTTTATTTAAAGAAAATTACATACTGAGACAAGGATATCCCTACCGGCCAAACCCTCCCTAACCCGGACGACGCTATGCCAATTGTGCGTCGCCCCACGGATCTCCCGGTTGCGGCCGGCTGCGACAGAGCCTGGGCGCGAACCCAGCCCAGCCTGGGCGTGAACCCAGAGACTCTGGTGGCGCAGCTAGCGCCCTAGACCACTGCGCCACCCGGGAGACCACCCGGGAGACCACAGATCCCAAACCATCTCAACTGGGTTGAGGTCGGGTGATTGTGGAGGCCAGGTCATCTGATGTAGCATTCCATCACACTCCTTCTTGGTCAAATAGCCCTTACACAGCCTGGAGGTTCGGTCATTGTCCTGTTGAAAAACAAATGATAGTCCCACTAAGTGCAAACCAGATGGGATGGCGTATCACTGCAGTATGCTGTGGTAGCCATGCTGGTTAAGTGTAACTTGAATTCTAAATGAATCACTGACTGTGTCACCAGCAAAGGACCCCCATACCATCACTCCTCCTCCATACTTCACGGTGGGAACCACACATGCGAAGATCATCCGTTCACCTACTCTGCGTCTCACAAAGACACGTTGGTTGGAAAACATCTCAAAAATCACAAAAATCGCAAATTTGGACTCTTCAGACCAAAGGACAGATTTCCACCGGCCTACTGTCCATTGCTTGTGTTTCTTGGCCCAAGCAAGTCTCTTCTTCTTGTTGGTGACCTTTAGTAGTGGTTTCTTTGCAGCAATTTGACCATGAAGGCCTGATTCACACAGTCTTCTCTGAACAGTTGATGTTGAGATGTGTCTGTTACTTGAACTCTGTGAAGCATTTATTTGGCTGCAATCTGAGGTGCAGTTAACTCTAATGAACTTATCCTCTGCAGCAGAGGTAAATCTGGGTCTTCCTTTCTTGTGGCGGTCATCATGAGAGCCAGTTTCAAGATTGCCCTTAATGGTTTTTGCAACTGCACTTGAAGAAACTTTGAAGTTCTTGAAATTTTGTCGATTGACTGACCTTCATGTCTTAAAGTAATGATGGACTAAAATTCCACAAATTAACGTTTAACAAGGCACGCCTGTTAATTGAAATATATTCCAGGTGACTACCTCATGAAGCTGGTTGAGAGAATGCCAATAGTGTGCAAAGCGGTCATCAAGGCAAAGGGTGGCTACTTTGAAGAATCTCAAATATAAAGTATATTTTGATTTCTTTAACACTTTTTTTGGTTACTACATGATTCCATATGTGTTATTTCATAGTTTTGATGTCTTCACAATTATTCTACAATGTAGAAAATAGTAAAAAAGAAAGAAAAACCCTGAAATGCTTAGGTGTGTCCAAACTTTTGACTTGAACTGTACTTCAGTAGTGTTGAGATGCACCCAGGGAAGTAACAATGTCTGCCCGATGCAGGCTGGGATTTTTGCTGTCAGCACACCTGATAAAGGTGATGAAGGAAGATTCTATTCGGTTCACTGAGGTAAAATGGTGGACGGGTCACCTGGGTAAAATGGAAACGGGTCACTGAGGTAAAATGGAGGACAGGTCACTGAGAGAGAAGGGGGAAAGTATGAGGTCTTCCTGTCATTCTGCCATGCCTTCCTGTCATTCTGATATGCCTTCCTGTCATTCTGCTATGCCTTCCTGTCATTCTGCCATGCCTTCCTGTCATTCTGATATGCCTTCCTGTCATTCTGATATGCCTTCCTGTCATTCTGCTATGCCTTCCTGTCATTCTGATATGCCTTCCTGTCATTCTGATATGCCTTCCTGTCATTCTGATATGCCTTCCTGTCATTCTGATATGCCTTCCTGTCATTCTGCTATGCCTTCCTGTCATTCTGATATGCCTTCCTGTCATTCTGTTATGCCTTCCTATCATTCTGCCATGCCTTCCTATCATTCTGCCATGCCTTCCTGTCATTCTGCTATGCCTTCCTGTCATTCTGCTATGCCTTCCTGTCATTCTGATATGCCTTCCTGTCATTCTGCCATGCCTTCCTGTCATTCTGCTATGCCTTCCTGTCATTCTGCCATGCCTTCCTGTCATTCTGCTATGCCTTCCTGTCATTCTGCCATGCCTTCCTGTCATTCTGCTATGCCTTCCTGTCATTCTGCCATGCCTTCCTGTCATTCTGATATGCCTTCCTGTCATTCTGATATGCCTTCCTGTCATTCTGATATGCCTTCCTATCATTCTGATATGCCTTCCTATCATTCTGATATGCCTTTCTGTCATTCTGATATGCCTTCCTGTCATTCTGTTATGCCTTCCTATCATTCTGCCATGCCTTCCTATCATTCTGTTATGCCTTCCTGTCATTCTGATATGCCTTCCTGTCATTCTGTTATGCCTTCCTGTCATTCTGCCATGCCTTCCTGTCATTCTGTTATGCCTTCCTGTCATTCTGATATGCCTTCCTGTCATTCTGTTATGCCTTCCTGTCATTCTGATATGCCTTCCTGTCATTCTGCCATGCCTTCCTGTCATTCTGTTATGCCTTCCTGTCATTCTGATATGCCTTCCTGTCATTCTGTTATGCCTTCCTGTCATTCTGCCATGCCTTCCTGTCATTCTGATATGCCTTCCTTTCATTCTGATATGCCTTCCTGTCATTCTGCCATGCCTTCCTGTCATTCTGATATGCCTTCCTTTCATTCTGATATGCCTTCCTGTCATTCTGTTATGCCTTCCTGTCATTCTGCCATGCCTTCCTGTCATTCTGATATGCCTTCCTTTCATTCTGATATGCCTTCCTGTCATTCTGCCATGCCTTCCTGTCATTCTGATATGCCTTCCTGTCATTCTGATATGCCTTCCTGTCATTCTGCCATGCCTTCCTGTCATTCTGATATGCCTTCCTATCATTCTGTTATGCCTCTTTTTCTTCCTCCAGAATCTTTCTTTTATTCCAGAGTGGATAAATATAAACCAAATGCGAACTGAAAACAAGAGCCATTCCCCCCCTCGGTCGGAAGTTGAGAGCGCTTGTTTTGACATGGTATCTGTTCTTGGCAAGAACAACAACAACCCAGAGCCAAGTTAAAGGACAAAAACACATAACACAAAACACTACACCCCCCCCACCGAACAGACACTAGTAGACTCAACTTTGCCACAATTGAGCAATATCTCAGAGGTGTACATACTTTATATATGGGTCAGTTTCAGCAGAGTTTTGACAAAGTCGATTCTCTAAGATGACATCTGATCTTTATCCCGCCCAAACATGTTTTCGAATGGTAGACATGACAGCTTCCTCTCTCTGTCTCAACACATACTAGGAAGGGGAATGGTTTTGATTCAGTTGTCTAATAAAGGCTTTACATTCTTAAGGATTTTACCAAACTCTATATTTGTTTCATTATATCTAGATAGGGAAGCACAAAATCCAACACTAGAACACAAGAATCCTGTTCATAGACTTATTCATTTCCATTCATTCATTGTTTCTCTGATGCCCTACCTACACTCCCACAATGGGCAGTCTCTCCTTAGGCATCTGCCGAACCACCCGCTATATTCTGCTAATAACCTCCATATTTGTGGTGCCCTCATTTTAAAAACTTTCCAAACTCAATTACAACAAAACCTCCTTAAACACAGGAATGACAGAGTAGCATAACTCTGTTTAGTATAACTCCATTCCAGTGACAGTTATAGACACAAGAGCTGTGTTCGAATACCCATACTAACATACTGTATACTACATACTTAATGAGTATATACTAGATACTATATACTACCAGTTCATTTTAGTAAACTGTAAACAAACGGTATCCTTTCAGTTGACGTACAAGCGCTTTGCCTGTCTACCGGAAGTTGATGCTGTTGCTATGCAACCTCTTGCTAATTTGTTAGCATAACAAATGACTAGCTAGACATGTTACGACTTCGGGTGTGTTATTAAATTCAATCTGGAGTGCCAGAGTGCGCTCTGGGCGTTTATAAATTCAGATCATTGTTAGATTGTCTGTTTGTTAATTCAGAGCGTTTCGCTCTCGGAGGCTCAGAGCCACACTGGACGCTCTGACCGAGGAGTAGGGTTGATCCAACGTTCTGACCGAGGAGTAGGGTTGATCCAACGCTCTGACCGAGGAGTAGGGTTGATCCAACGCTCTGACCGAGGAGTAGGGTTGATCCAACGTTCTGACCGAGGAGTAGGGTTGATCCAACGTTCTGACCGAGGAGTAGGGTTGATCCAACGCTCTGACCGAGGAGTAGGGTTGATCCAACGTTCTGACCGAGGAGTAGGGTTGATCCAACGTTCTGACCGAGGAGTAGGGTTGATCCAACGTTCTGACCGAGGAGTAGGGTTGATCCAACGTTCTGACCTCAGAACAGCAGTCAAGCACCCAAGCTAACTGGCTAACTTGCTAGCTACTTCTAGACACAAATGAGAGAAAACCCCACTCTGACCATTTTACTTACCCTAGGAGAGCTGGTTAGGTTGTTTTCATGTTATCAAGAGCATTGGTGACTGTAACTGTACTACTGGCAACAATTTAATTACGCTTTTTTGCCCACTTTAACTGTCACCGGCCATATTCAACTGCCGTTGAGCGTTGGTTAGTTCATCAGTTATTCTGCGCTCTGGCACAGGTACACTCAGACGAGAGTGCTGTGAAATCGGAGTAGAAGGCCAATTTACGAACGCACCCGAATGTCTATTGAGAACACACAACGACTATACCACTGAGGTAAACTAAGAACAGGAATTATCAAGTCAATAAACTTTGGGTAGTTAGTTAGATAGCATATAGTTAATATACTGGCAAGATCGATGTATTAGTAGCCAACTAACGTTAGGTAGCTAGCTAACATACCAGTACATACTGCTGTAATGCTATGCTATGCGGTTCATAAGGATAGCGTAGCAAACAAATAGTCAGCCAACAGAACGTGTAAGGTAACGTATTTGAAAAGTCATTACATCGCTCAAAATGTTCTTAACATTTGTCATAATTGGTTAAAGCAATACATTTGTATCTGTTCTCGTTGGACTTCGGCTGCATATTTTCTGCCATTTTCTTCAAATCTGAAAATGTGAAGCCACGCCCATTTCCTCAAGAATTGCATTATGGGCCCTAAAAGCACAGAAATAGTGTCTGCTGCTTGTATACTTCGTATTTTGGCGAATGTAGTACGACATCCGGGAACGTTTGGCATACTACTGTAACTATAGCCATACTATGATCAATAAGCATACTTTATACTCAGTTTACGTCACAAATAGTACAGTTAGTGTGGTTAGTATGAGTATATGAACACAGCTGAGGTGAAAAGGGGCCAACAACTCAAAGAGTTTGTCTGCGTGCGAAAAGGCAGCATATTAACTCTATAGTGCACTACTTTTGACCAGTAGTGCACTACAAACCTATAGGGAATCTCAGAATCTGGTGTCAAATAGGTCAAAATGAATTGCAGTATATAAGGACTAGGGTGCCATTTGGGGTGTAACCATTGTCAGTCTGATGCTACACAGAGACACATAGTGAAAAGCAAACCCCTATGGAGTCCTATTTTTATTAGAGATCTGTACGTCACCACTACTTTAGTAACTGTCCAGTCTAGCAACAGTAAGAGATGGACACTCAATCACGTAATTACCAGAGACAGTGGAGCGAAGTAAAGGGCTCCTGTGTTACAAGCTTTGCTAGTTCCTGTCATAACAACCATCAATCAAACTAACACAAGAGGAAAGATGAGAGATGTGTGTGTGTGTGTGTGTGTGTGTGTGTGTGTGTGTGTGTGTGTGTGTGTGTGTGTGTGTGTGTGTGTGTGTGTGTGTGTGTGTGTGTGTGTGTGTGTGTGTGTGTGTGTGTGTGTGTGCAAAATTCCACACTGTGTTGCTGAACTACAAAGCTATCTCCCATGGTCACAAATTAAACCCATTCAATTAATTTGCTGCTAGTACATTGGCAGAACGCATTGGGGGGGAATGATGCATTTAATATGTCACTGTGTTCCAATCATAATGCATATACTGGAATTAGACATTTAGAAGTCAGCATGTTCCCATCAAATGTGACAACCCGTGTAATTGGACAGGGAGGATGATTGAGGGGGGAAGGTGATTCAACATGGACAGGGAGAGAGAGAAGGAACGAGAGAGAGAGAGAGGGAACGAGCAAGCTAGACAGACAGATCTAGACAGTGTGAGTGAGTGAGTGAGTGAGTGAGTGAGTGAGTGAGTGAGTGAGTGAGTGAGTGAGTGAGTGAGTGAGTGAGTGAGTGAGTGAGTGAGTGAGTGAGTGAGTGAGTGAGTGAGTGAGTGAGTGAGTGTCCCTTCCCCTGTAGTGTGGTCTCAATCAACTCCAGATGGGGTGGATTGACCTGGCGAGGGCTGTCCGTGCTGGCATTCGCCTCCAGCCAAAACCCCCAGCGAGCCCAAGCCCCACTTCCCAAAGACAACAGAGAGGGAAGCACTGCAGACAGATAAGGTCTCTGTAACAGACCTGACAGATCATGACTGAGCCTTTAGGATCCACTGTGATCTCCTGTACTAACTGTGGACCAGTCCACTGAGTTAGGCCTACAGTAATCTCTCTCTCTGTCCTCTCTATCAAATAAAAGTTCAGATTGCTTTATTGGCATGAAATACAGTTAGATATTGCCAAAGCAATATAGTGGTACAGCATTTCAGTAAATACAGAACAATGCAATGAGGATAATGAAATGTACATGGATGATGGTTACACTATGTATTACTTAGAGGTTATATACAATGGAAATACTTCAGAGAATGAATGTTAATGGGATGTTATTCGGCCTATGGCAATATCCATATCTAGCAGTAATATTTGCGGTTTCTCCCTCACCCAGACTAATTCCCAGCTTTATGTCATTAGTAAATGCACAGAAGTTGTGAATTGATTGAGATATTTTCTTGATAAAATATGATCTTATTTGGGAGTATTTCTCATAGTAGAGGAACAAGTGCATCTCTGTCTCTACTTCCCCTGTCGTACAGTGACCACACAGACACTCCTCTTTGGGTAGCCATGTCTTTTTGTGTCTCCCTTTTTCTGCAGCCAGTTGGTGGTCGCTGAGCCTGTATTTGGTCAGGATCTGTCTCTGTTTTGTATTTCTGACAGAGTAGAGATATTCTGCCAATTTGTTTTCTCTTTTGAGGACCAAATAGCAATTTAGTTTATTCTGTGTTTTTGTTGAATTTTCCCAATTGGTCAAATAGAGGTTTTAATTGCTGTAACGATCTGTTTTCCCTGTGTGTTTGGATAATAGGGTTGTTAAGTATTTTTAAAAGCTGTCATAGGGGACTCTTTTCAGTGTTCAGTTCTTGGGTTTCCAGTGCTTTGAATTGTAAGGATGTTTTGAGGCTTAATTTCAAATGGTGTCAAAATGTTAGTGTCCTTTTCTTTATATTTACAATTAAAGGGAATCTTCCGAGTTCCGCTCTGCATGCATTATTTGGTACTTTCTTTTTGAGATTTAGGATAATTCTGCAGAATTCTGGATGTAGATTTTCTATTGGGTTTTTCGCCCATTGCTTATAAACGTAATTACAAGTTGGACCCCAAACTTCGCTTCCATATGGTGCAAAGGTAAAATTACACTATTTAATATTTTGCACCCGATTTGGATAGGAATATTTATTTTGGAGAATATTCTTTTTATGGAATAAAATAATTTGTAGGCTTTTTTTTTGTGCATTCACTGCCAGACGCCAGAAGCGCTGATTTTTAGTTCCAGGTAGTTGTACCATTGGGCATGTTCAACCATGGTATTTCCTCATTTGAAGGACTGTTACGACTTTGATTTTCTGAAAGTTGATGTTGATTGCCCAGTTGATGCTGTACTCCCAAAGAAATGTAGGTTGTCCCTGTAGACATTGCTCCGTTGGTGACAGTAGGACAAGGTCATCTGTGGAGAGCAGGGATCTGACCTCTTCATCTTTGAGGTTGAGTCCAGGGGTTGCAGATTGGTCAAACAACACTGATAGTTTGTTGATGTAGAGTTGAACAGGGTTTGGACTTAAACTGCACTCTTGTCTCACCCCTCGCCCTTGTGCAAAAAAATCTGTTATTTTACTGTTCAGTTTAATACTACATGTGTTGTTCGTGTAAATAGATTTTATGATGTCGTATACTTTACCCACAACGCTGCTTTGTAGGGTTTTGTAATATAATCCATCATGCCATGTAGAATCAAAAGCATTCTGAAAATCAACAAAACATGCAAATACTTTTCCTCTGCTTTTCTGATGCACATGCTGGTTTATTAGTGGATATAATGGGTGTATGTGGTCTGTTGTTCTGTCTTTGGGTAGACAGCAAACTAGTTTTTTGCTGAGAGCGTAATATTGTGTTCGGAAAGTCTGTATTTGGCCATTAAGAATACAGCAGACCAGTTTCCCTGTGTTACTGGTAACACATATTCCTCTATAGTTATCAGGGTCTAATTTCCCTGTGTTACTGGTAACACATATTCCTCTATAGTTATCAGGGTCTAATTTCCCTGTGTTACTGGTAACACATATTCCTCTATAGTTATCAGGGTCTAATTTCCCTATGTTACTGGTAACACATATTCCTCTATAGTTATCAGGGTCTAATTTCCCTATGTTACTGGTAACACATATTCCTCTATAGTTATCAGGGTCTAATTTCCCTATGTTACTGGTAACACATATTCCTCTATAGTTATCAGGGTCTAATTTCCCTATGTTACTGGTAACACATATTCCTCTATAGTTATCAGGGTCTAATTTCCCTATGTTACTGGTAACACATATTCCTCTATAGTTATCAGGGTCTAATTTCCCTATGTTACTGGTAACACATATTCCTCTATAGTTATCAGGGTCTAATTTCCCTATGTTACTGGTAACACATATTCCTCTATAGTTATCAGGGTCTAATTTCCCTATGTTACTGGTAACACATATTCCTCTATAGTTATCAGGGTCTAATTTCCCTATGTTACTGGTAACACATATTCCTCTATAGTTATCAGGGTCTAATTTCCCTATGTTACTGGTAACACATATTCCTCTATAGTTATCAGGGTCTAATTTCCCTATGTTACTGGTAACACATATTCCTCTATAGTTATCAGGGTCTAATTTCCCTATGTTACTGGTAACACATATTCCTCTATAGTTATCAGGGTCTAATTTCCCTATGTTACTGGTAACACATATTCCTCTATAGTTATCAGGGTCTAATTTCCCTATGTTACTGGTAACACATATTCCTCTATAGTTATCAGGGTCTAATTTCCCTATGTTACTGGTAACACATATTCCTCTATAGTTATCAGGGTCTAATTTCCCTATGTTACTGGTAACACATATTCCTCTATAGTTATCAGGGTCTAATTTCCCTGTGTTACTGGTAACACATATTCCTCTATAGTTATCAGGGTCTAATTTCCCTATGTTACTGGTAACACATATTCCTCTATAGTTATCAGGGTCTAATTTCCCTATGTTACTGGTAACACATATTCCTCTATAGTTATCAGGGTCTAATTTCCCTATGTTACTGGTAACACATATTCCTCTATAGTTATCAGGGTCTAATTTCCCTATGTTACTGGTAACACATATTCCTCTATAGTTATCAGGGTCTAATTTCCCTATGTTACTGGTAACACATATTCCTCTATAGTTATCAGGGTCTAATTTCCCTATGTTACTGGTAACACATATTCCTCTATAGTTATCAGGGTCTAATTTCCCTATGTTACTGGTAACACATATTCCTCTATAGTTATCAGGGTCTAATTTCCCTATGTTACTGGTAACACATATTCCTCTATAGTTATCAGGGTCTAATTTCCCTATGTTACTGGTAACACATATTCCTCTATAGTTATCAGGGTCTAATTTCCCTATGTTACTGGTAACACATATTCCTCTATAGTTATCAGGGTCTAATTTCCCTATGTTACTGGTAACACATATTCCTCTATAGTTATCAGGGTCTAATTTCCCTATGTTACTGGTAACACATATTCCTCTATAGTTATCAGGGTCTAATTTCCCTATGTTACTGGTAACACATATTCCTCTATAGTTATCAGGGTCTAATTTCCCTATGTTACTGGTAACACATATTCCTCTATAGTTATCAGGGTCTAATTTCCCTATGTTACTGGTAACACATATTCCTCTATAGTTATCAGGGTCTAATTTCCCTATGTTACTGGTAACACATATTCCTCTATAGTTATCAGGGTCTAATTTCCCTATGTTACTGGTAACACATATTCCTCTATAGTTATCAGGGTCTAATTTCCCTATGTTACTGGTAACACATATTCCTCTATAGTTATCAGGGTCTAATTTCCCTATGTTACTGGTAACACATATTCCTCTATAGTTATCAGGGTCTAGTTTCCCTATGTTACTGGTGACACATATTCCTCTATAGTTATCAGGGTCTAATTTCCCTATGTTACTGGTAACACATATTCCTCTATAGTTATCAGGGTCTAATTTCCCTATGTTACTGGTAACACATATTCCTCTATAGTTATCAGGGTCTAATTTCCCTATGTTACTGGTAACACATATTCCTCTATAGTTATCAGGGTCTAATTTCCCTATGTTACTGGTAACACATATTCCTCTATAGTTATCAGGGTCTAATTTCCCTATGTTACTGGTAACACATATCTTCTTGGAACTATAGGGGGTGCTGTTCCGCATTAGCATATTTGGGTCTCCAAATTAAACTGCCTCGTGCTAAATTCTTGATCGTACAATATGCATATTATTGTTATTATTGGATAGAAAACACTTTCTAGTTTCTATAGAAGTTGGAATTTTGTCTCTGAGTGGTACAGAACAATATCTACAGCACTTTTCATGACAGGGGTCAGATTTCAGAAATTTTTACCCCTGATCTGGAGTCTGTTTTTAAGGCGACAGTGAATGCTATGAAGAAACCGACACTGCCTACGTCTTCCTCTGGGTGTCTGTACGTCATCACGTTTTGAATGGAGTCGATTGCACAATCACAGCCATTATAAAAGAACAAAATGTATAGGTACCTCCCTTTCTCGTCGCGCGCCTGAAGCGTGAAGGACATCGGACTTGCCTCATTCCAAATCGTTGTCTAACCAGCAATATTTCTCCGGTCATGTTTTCAGTCGTTATAGTTGTTAAAAACATCATAATGTAGTTAATTTGAACAATTTTATAGCAATTTATATCCGTTTAGTGCGATTTTGAGGAATTTCTTTGTTGTGCACTCTGAAACTTTGGACACGTTTTGGGGTCCCGTTCGATCGTTAGTGGACATTTCGAAGGACAGAGGACATCTATCGACCAAAAGAAGATTACAACATAGAAAGGATACATTGCCCAAGAATCTGATGGAAGAACAGCTCAAAGTAAGCAATATTTAATATGATAAATCGTTGTTCTGTCGAAATATTTTAAACGCATATTTCGCCATTTTGTTTGTTATCGCGTCACTTGGCGAACCCTGTATTGAAAAGTAAGGATAATTTTAAAAATGTAAGTCAGCGGTTGCATTAAGAACTAATTTGTCTTTCGATTCCTGTCAACCCTGTATTTTTTAGTCAAGTATATGATTAGCTTTCAATTAAACTAGATCACTCTGATAGATGACGTCAGACATATTGAGGCTTGATTTCCTAGTATTTTTATTGTGTAACCACGGTTTTGTATGGCTAAATATGCACCTTTTCGAACAAACTGTATATGTATGTTGTAAAATGATGTTACAGGAGTGTCATCGGAAGAATTCTGAGAAGGTTAGTGAAAAAATTAATATATTTTGGCGGTGATTACGTTATAGCGCTCTTTGGCTGGAATCGATGCTCTGGTAACGTTTTCACATGTGGTATGCTAACTTATCGATTTATTGTGTTTTCGCTGTAAAACGCTTAGAAAATCTGAAATATTGTCTGGAATCACAAGATCTGGGTCTTTCCATTGCTATGCTTTGTCTATTTTTATGAAATGTTTTATGATGAGTAAATTGGTCATACACGTTGCTCTATCTAGTAATTCTAGTCGATTTGTGATGGTCGGTGCAATTGTAAACTGTGATTTCTACCTGAAATATGCACTTTTTTCTAACAACACCTATCCTATACCATAAATATGTTATCAGACTGTCATCTGATGAGTTTTTTTCTTGGTTTGTGGCTATCAATATCTTAGTTTAGCCGAATTGGTGATAGCTAGTGGTGGAGAGAGAAAATGGTGGACAAAGAAAGATGGTGTATTTTGCTAACGTGGTTAGCTAATAGATTTACATATTGTGTCTTCCCTGTAAAACATTTTAAAAAACAGAAATGATGGGTTTATTCACAAGATCTGTATCTTTCATCTGGTGTCTTGGACTTGTGATTTAATGATATTTAGATGCTACTATTTACTTGTGAAGCTATGCTAGCTATGCTAATCAGTGTGGGGGGGGTGGGGGGTGCTCCCGGATCCGGGTTTCTGAGGCAGTAGAGGATATTCCTCTATAGTTATCAGGGTCTAATTTCCCTGTGTTACTGGTAACACATATTCCTCTATAGTTATCAGGGTCTAATTTCCCTATGTTACTGGTAACACATATTCCTCTATAGTTATCAGGGTCTAATTTCCCTGTGTTACTGGTAACACATATTCCTCTATAGTTATCAGGGTCTAATTTCCCTATGTTACTGGTAACACATATTCCTCTATAGTTATCAGGGTCTAATTTCCCTATGTTACTGGTAACACATATTCCTCTATAGTTATCAGGGTCTAATTTCCCTATGTTACTGGTAACACATATTCCTCTATAGTTATCAGGGTCTAATTTCCCTATGTTACTGGTAACACATATTCCTCTATAGTTATCAGGGTCTAATTTCCCTGTGTTACTGGTAACACATATTCCTCTATAGTTATCAGGGTCTAATTTCCCTATGTTACTGGTAACACATATTCCTCTATAGTTATCAGGGTCTAATTTGTCACCTTTTTAATATATAGGGGAGTACTGTGTTTAAGCATTTCATTCCTGAGGCTGTCAGGGCCCCATGCCTTTCCAGCTTTAAGGCTTTGTATTTTTTTCAAAAGTTCAGCCTGTGTCACTTGGTAGGCAATTGGGTTCTGGTTGTTTTTATTGTATGTTCTAGGAGAGCTGAGTTTTTCTTGGATATTTTTGTGGTTTAAAGTAAGACCTTTTGATGGTATTATTCCATAGAGGCACTCTCTCTCTCCCTCTCTCTCTGTTTTTCCCCAGTCTCTCTTGCTCTCTCATCTATCTCTGTTTTTCCCACTAGTCTCTCTCTCTCTCTCTCTCTCTCTCTCTCTCTCTCTCTCTCTCTCACAATTCAATTCAAGGGGCTTTATTGGCATGGGAAACATGTGTTAACATTGCCAAAGCAAGTGAGGTAGATATTATACAAAAGTGAAATAAACAATACAAATTAACAGTAAACATTACACATACAGAAGTTTCAAAACAATAAAGACATTACAAATGTTATATTATATATATACAGTGTTGTAACAATGTACAAATGGTTAAAGCACACAAGTTAAAATAAATAAGCATAAATATGGGTTGTATTTACAATGGTGTTTGTTCTTCACTGGTTGCCCTTTTCTTGTGGCAACAGGTCACAAATCTTGCTGCTGTGATGGCACACTGTGGAATTTCTCCCAGTACATATGGGAGTTTATCAAAAGTGGATTTGTTTTCAAATTCTTTGTGGATCTGTGTAATCTGAGGGAAATATGTCTCTCTAATATGGTCATACATTGGGCAGGAGGTTAGGAAGTGCAGCTCAGTTTCCACCTCATTTTGTGGGCAGTGTGCACATAGCCTGTCTTCTCTTGAGAGCCATGTCTGCCTACGGCGGCCTTTCTCAATAGCAAGGCTATGCTCACTGAGTCTGTACATAGTCAAAGCTTTCCTTAAGTTTGGGTCAGTCACAGTGGTCAGGTATTCTGCCACTGTGTACTCTCTGTTTAGGGCCAAATAGCATTCTAGTTTGCTCTGTTTTTTTGTTAATTCTTTCCAATGTGTCAAGTAATTATCTTTTTGTTTTCTCATGATTTGGTTGGGTCTAATTGTGCTGTTGTCCTGGGGCTCTGTGGGGTGTGTTTGTATTTGTGAACAGAGCCCTAGGACCAGCTTGCTTAGGGGACTCTTCTCCAGGTTCATCTCTCTGTAGGTGATGGCTTTGTTATGGAAGGTTTGGGAATTGCTTCCTTTTTGGTGGTTGTAGAATTTAACGGCTCTTTTCTGGATTTTGATAATTAGTGGGTATCGGCCTAATTCTGCTCTGCATGCATTATTTGGTGTTCTACGTTGTACACAGAGGATATTTTTGCAGAATTCTGCATGCAGAGTCTCAATTTGGTGTTTGTCCCATTTTGTGAAATCTTGGTTGGTGAGCGGACCCCAGACCTCACAACCAGAAAGGTTAAATAAAGTCTCTCTCTCTCTCTCTCTCGCTCTCTCTCTCTCTCTCTCTCTCTCTCTCTCTCTCTCTCGCCCCCTCTCCATAGACAAAGTGGCTCACTCCTTGGTTTCTCTTGGCACATGGCTGTCTGCTGAGATCTTCAGATAAATCCGGATTTACAGGGATTTTCGATTTTGTAATACAGATTAATTGATGAGGGAATATCAAGTTATCGATTGTTCTGTTTTCATTGGCCGTCACCACGGGGATTGTTTGATACGGGATTACTGCGATTACATTGATTTATGAACAATAATATTAAAGCTCCTACAATATACACTGAATACACATTAATAATATATATTTTCAAAACGTTGGATGACAATGCTACAGTGTTCTACAGATCCTTGTTCTCTTTTCCCCCTGCAGCAACTTTCTGCAGAATTTTTTTTCATAAAAATACAAAAGAATACCGATACATGGTTGCTAGGTAACAACCGCTTTACATGTTTTGATATCATAAATCCAAGCTGATTATAATTGTGTGCTTTTGCTTTCCTTCCAAAGATTGTGGGTTTTGGGGCGATTCTCCTGGGATTCGTCTCAGGCCAAAATGCTACATTATGAACCTGCTCTGAATATAACTTACACTCGCTCGCACAGACATTTTTTGTTACTTGAGCTTTGCCCGGAACAAGTTTGTTGAGGCTCAACTCCAAACCGCCAAAGAAATTACTGTTAGTGACTGAACCCTTGCTCAGACCTGAACAACATAAAATCTAACCACAATAAAAAACAGTGCAGAAAAAAATGACCTTGTAGAAGCTAATCCAAGGCAACCTCACAGAGACATACAAATAGATCCTGTCAGCCACTTTTACTCCAAATCCACACTGTTGTTGTTCAACTCGTAACCACAACTGTCTCTCACAATGTTATTTGTCACACATATAAGAGCTGTACTTTGTACCCAGACTTGGAACGAGTCCCTCTGGGCGCAGGTATAGGGAACCCCTTGTCAGGAAAAACACAACTAGACAATCATTTGTACCAGGTGTGATATCCCTCCTAAATAGCTCGGGCTAATGTTCTCATCCACCCAGTAAGGCCAGCAGGCTAATGTTCCTATCCACCCAGTAAGGCCAGCAGGCTAATGTTCCTATCCACCCAGTAAGGTCAGCAGGCTAATTACATTTACATTTAAGTCATTTAGCAGACGCTCTTATCCAGAGCGACTTACAAATTGGTGCATTCACCTTATGATATCCAGTGGAACAACCACTTTACAATAGTGCATCTAACTCTTTTAAGGGGGGGGGGGGTTAGAAGGATTACTTTATCCTATCCTAGGTATTCCTTAAAGAGGTGGGGTTTCAGGTGTCTCCGGAAGGTGGTGATTGACTCCGCTGACCTGGCGTCGTGAGGGAGTTTGTTCCACCATTGGGGTGCCAGAGCAGCGAACAGTTTTGACTGGGCTGAGCGGGAACTGTACTTCCTCAGAGGTAGGGAGGCGAGCAGGCCAGAGGTGGATGAACGCAGTGCCCTTGTTTGGGTGTAGGGCCTGATCAGAGCCTGAAGGTACGGAGGTGCCGTTCCCCTCACAGCTCCGTAGGCAAGCACCATGGTCTTGTAGCGGATGCGAGCTTCAACTGGAAGCCAGTGGAGAGAGCGGAGGAGCGGGGTGACGTGAGAGAACTTGGGAAAGTTGAACACCAGACGGGCTGCGGCGTTCTGGATGAGTTGTAGGGGTTTAATGGCACAGGCAGGGAGCCCAGCCAACAGCGAGTTGCAGTAATCCAGACGGGAGATGACAAGTGCCTGGATTAGGACCTGCGCCGCTTCCTGCGTGAGGCAGGGTCGTACTCTGCGAATGTTGTAGAGCATGAACCTACAGGAACGGGTCACCGCCTTGATGTTAGTTGAGAACGACAGGGTGTTGTCCAGGATCACGCCAAGGTTCTTAGCACTCTGGGAGGAGGACACAATGGAGTTGTCAACCGTGATGGCGAGATCATGGAACGGGCAGTCCTTCCCCGGGAGGAAGAGCAGCTCCGTCTTGCCGAGGTTCAGCTTGAGGTGGTGATCCGTCATCCACACTGATATGTCTGCCAGACATGCAGAGATGCGATTCACCACCTGGTTATCAGAGGGGGGAAAGGAGAAGATTAATTGTGTGTCGTCTGCATAGCAATGATAGGAGAGACCATGTGAGGATATGACAGAGCCAAGTGACTTGGTGTATAGCGAGAATAGGAGAGGGCCTAGAACAGAGCCCTGGGGGACACCAGTGGTGAGAGCACGTGGTGCGGAGACAGATTCTCGCCACGCCACCTGGTAGGAGCGACCTGTCAGGTAGGACGCAATCCAAGCGTGGGCCGCGCCGGAGATGCCCAGCTCGGAGAGGGTGGAGAGGAGGATCTGATGGTTCACAGTATCAAAGGCAGCCGATAGGTCTAGAAGGATGAGAGCAGAGGAGAGAGAGTTAGCTTTAGCAGTGCGGAGCGCCTCCGTGACACAGAGAAGAGCAGTCTCAGTTGAATGACTAGTCTTGAAACCTGACTGATTTGGATCAAGAAGGTCATTCTGAGAGAGATAGCAGGAGAGCTGGCCAAGGACGGCACGTTCAAGAGTTTTGGAGAGAAAAGAAAGAAGGGATACTGGTCTGTAGTTGTTGACATCGGAGGGATCGAGTGTAGGTTTTTTCAGAAGGGGTGCAACTCTCGCTCTCTTGAAGACGGAAGGGACGTAGCCAGCGGTCAAGGATGAGTTGATGAGCGAGGTGAGGTAAGGGAGAAGGTCTCCGGAAATGGTCTGGAGAAGAGAGGAGGGGATAGGGTCAAGCGGGCAGGTTGTTGGGCGGCCGGCCGTCACAAGACGCGAGATTTCATCTGGAGAGAGAGGGGAGAAAGAGGTCAAAGCACAGGGTAGGGCAGTGTGAGCAGAACCAGCGGTGTCGTTTGACTTAGCAAACGAGGATCGGATGTCGTCGACCTTCTTTTCAAAATGGTTGACGAAGTCATCAGCAGAGAGGGAGGAGGGGGGAGGAGGGGGAGGAGGATTCAGGAGGGAGGAGAAGGTGGCAAAGAGCTTCCTAGGGTTAGAGGCAGATGCTTGGAATTTAGAGTGGTAGAAATTGGCTTTAGCAGCAGAGACAGAAGAGGAGAATGTAGAGAGGAGGGAGTGAAAGGATGCCAGGTCCGCAGGGAGGCGAGTTTTCCTCCATTTCCGCTCGGCTGCCCGGAGCCCTGTTCTGTGAGCTCGCAATGAGTCGTCGAGCCACGGAGCAGGAGGGGAGGACCGAGCCGGCCTGGAGGATAGGGGACATAGAGAGTCAAAGGATGCAGAAAGGGAGGAGAGGAGGGTTGAGGAGGCAGAATCAGGAGATAGGTTGGAGAAGGTTTGAGCAGAGGGAAGAGATGATAGGATGGAAGAGGAGAGAGTAGCGGGGGAGAGAGAGCGAAGGTTGGGACGGCGCGATACCATCCGAGTAGGGGCAGTGTGGGAAGTGTTGGATGAGAGCGAGAGGGAAAAGGATACAAGGTAGTGGTCGGAGACTTGGAGGGGAGTTGCAATGAGATTAGTGGAAGAACAGCATCTAGTAAAGATGAGGTCAAGCGTATTGCCTGCCTTGTGAGTAGGGGGGGAAGGTGAGAGGGTGAGGTCAAAAGAGGAGAGGAGTGGAAAGAAGGAGGCAGAGAGGAATGAGTCAAAGGTAGACGTGGGGAGGTTAAAGTCACCCAGAACTGTGAGAGGTGAGCCATCCTCAGGAAAGGAACTTATCAGGGCGTCAAGCTCATTGATGAACTCTCCAAGGGAACCTGGAGGGCGATAAATGATAAGGATGTTAAGCTTGAAAGGGCTGGTAACTGTGACAGCATGGAATTCAAAGGAGGCGATAGACAGATGGGTCAGGGGAGAAAGAGAGAATGTCCACTTGGGAGAGATGAGGATCCCAGTGCCACCACCCCGCTGACCAGAAGCTCTCGGGGTGTGCGAGAACACGTGGGCAGACGAGGAGAGAGCAGTAGGAGTAGCAGTGTTATCAGTGGTAATCCATGTTTCCGTCAGTGCCAAGAAGTCGAGGGACTGGAGGGAAGCATAGGCTGAGATGAACTCTGCCTTGTTGGCCGCAGATCGGCAGTTCCAGAGGCTGCCTGAGACCTGGAACTCCACGTGGGTCGTGCGCGCTGGGACCACCAGGTTAGAGTAGCAGCGGCCACGCGGTGTGAAGCGTTTGTATGGTCTGTGCAGAGAGGAGAGAACAGGGATAGACAGACACATAGTTGACAGGCTACAGAAGAAGCTACGCTAATGCAAAGGAGATTGGAATGACAAGTGGACTACACGTCTCGAATGTTCAGAAAGTTAAGCTTATGTTGCAAAAAATCTTATTGACTAAAATGATATAGTACTGCTGGCTGGTGAAATAGGCTAGCTAGCAGTGGCTGCGTTGTTGACTTTGTTTGAAAGTGTAGCTGGCTAGGTAACCTCTAACTGGCTAGGTAACCTCGACAATTACTCTAGACTACACAATTATCTTGGATACAAAGACGGCTATGTAGCCAGCTAAGATCAAACAAATCAAACTGTTGTACTGTAATGAAATGAAATGTAATACTACCTGTAATACTACCTGTGGAGCAAAGCGGAATGCAACTACTCGCTCCAAACCAAACCGGAAGTGCGTATCGTAGAGGGAGAGGCAATAGAAGTGTTGTTTCTTGTATTATTGTCTTTTGTGTCTTTAGAAGACTGCTTCACCTTAATGTCCCCTTTCCCTTTTCTTCTGTCCTTATTTTGTCCCACTTTGTCCCTTCTTTGTCCCTTCTTCTCTTCTGCCAACTAGACACTCCTTGTTAGCTAGCTAGCTTCTTTCAGGAATGTCCCTAGCAACTGCCTAGCAACAGGTAAACAACTTAGCTAGCTAAGAAAACGGTATAATTTTATGAAAAATTGTTACTTTTTCAAAAGCCTTTCTTCTTTGTTTGCTGCTTGTTTGGTCTCCTATTCAGTTTGCAGTTTTCTTTTGATTTTTTTTCGATGTACTTTACTCTAAAAAAACATTTAAATTTCAATATTTGTAGGAGCTCATCTTTTCAGCTGCTGCTGCTTAATTTGGAACTCCACCACTAATGTTCTCATCCACCCAGTAAGGCCAGCAGGCTAATGTTCCTATCCACCCAGTAAGGCCAGCAGGCTAATGTTCCTATCCACCCAGTAAGGCCAGCAGGCTAATGTTCTCATCCACCCAGTAAGGCAAGCAGGCTAATGTTCTCATCCACCCAGTAAGGCCAGCAGGCTAATGTTCTCATCCACCCAGTAAGGCCAGCAGGCTAATGTTCCTATCGACCCAGTAAGGCCAGCAGGCTAATGTTCTCATCCACCCAGTAAGGCCAGCAGGCTAATGTTCCTATCCACCCAGTAAGGCCAGCAGGCTAATGTTCCTATCCACCCAGTAAGGCCAGCAGGCTAATGTTCTCATCCACCCAGTAAGGCAAGCAGGCTAATGTTCTCATCCACCCAGTAAGGCCAGCAGGCTAATGTTCTCATCCACCCAGTAAGGCCAGCAGGCTAATGTTCCTATCGACCCAGTAAGGCCAGCAGGCTAATGTTCTCATCCACCCAGTAAGGCCAGCAGGCTAATGTTCTCATCCACCCAGTAAGGCCAGCAGGCTAATGTTCCTATCCACCCAGTAAGGCCAGCAGGCTAATGTTCTCATCCACCCAGTAAGGCCAGCAGGCTAATGTTCTCATCCACCCAGTAAGGCCAGCATGCTAATGTTCCTATCCACCCAGTAAGGCCAGCAGGCTAATGTTCTCATCCACCCAGTAAGGCCAGCAGGCTAATGTTCTCATCCACCCAGTAAGGCCAGCAGTCTCTTTTTATTGGTATGTAACTGTTATGAAAGTTGTATTGTCAATTTGTTTTGTATTTAAACGCCACTTTAACGTGTACGTGACACTGCAACAACATGTCCCCATGGGGACAATAAAGTCATTAAAGTAAAGTACACGGCTCTGGACCCGTATCCACTAAGGCTCTTAGAGTAGGAATGCTGATCTAGGATCAGATCCCCCCCCTGCCCATGTAATCTTATTCATTATGAGAAAAAATGCTAAACTGATCCTATATCAACACTCCTACTCTGAGACGATTTATGAATACAGGCCCTGATTCAGGGATGGGTAACTTTGATCCAGTCACTCATTGAGCAATCAATTCATGATCAATAAAACATGGATCAATGAAACATCAGGTAGAAATCAAATTCCATTCAATACAATAAATGTTATTCATCAGGTGCAATTATTAATACTGCAGCCCCTGAGGACCATATGTGCCCATCCTCTCACACACACACACACACACACACACACACACACACACACACACACACACACACACACACACACACACACACACACACACACACACACACACACACACACACACACACACACACACACACACACACAGACAGAATGGCTAGCCTACAGGCTATGAAGGCTGCTGACAGTTGGTTCCCTTCCTCAGTCGACACTTCTCTTACACTATAACCCGCATTTCAGTGCTTCAGTCTCCCAAACCTCTCTCTCTCTCTTATCTCTTATTAGAGACTCACTCCTTCCTTATCCCGGGACACACACACACCCACATGCTTGCAGGCACACACACACACACACACACACACACACACACACACACACACACACACACACACACACACACACACACACACACACACACACACACACACACACACACACACTGCCACAAGGCTGGTGTCAGTAGCACCTATCTCGGAGATTTGGCCAGCTTTGAACGTTGGAGGGGGAGTTGTGTTGGAAAAGTATTTTAAGTGAAGGGCCTGGTAGCTGGTTGTACATCCCTCGTATGGCACTGGTGGTGGGGAGGCCTTGGCTAACGTACACACACACACACACACACACACACACACACACACACACACACACATCAAGTAGCGTTTGAACATGTTCACCACAGACTCCCCACCTCGAAGAGTTGATTTTATGGAATACATCATGAACCGTTTCTACAGTATTTTTTGCTGCAACCATTAAAAAGAAAACCCGGCCCCAGGGGGGAAATACACAATATATACATAAGTATGTGGACACCCCTTCAAATGAGTGGATTCAGCTATTTCAGCCACACCCGTTGCTGACAGGTGTATAAAATCGAGCACACCGCCATGCAATCTCCATAGACAAACATTGGCAGTAGAATGGCCTTACTGCTAGAGCTGCCCCAGTCAACTGTAAGTGCTGTTATTGTGAAGTGGAAACGTCTAGGACCAACAAAAGCTCACAGAACGGGACCACTGAGTGCTGAAGCACGTAGTGCATAAGAATTGTCTGTCCTTGGTTGCAACACAATAACTATTCGTTGGGAGCTTCATGAAATGGGTTTCCATGTCCGAGCAGCCGCACACAAGCCTAAGATCACCATGCGCAATGCCAAGACAAGATCTAAAGGAGGTTTTGAGACGTGAGGAGAAGTGATGAAGGCTGTGGTTGGAGTCAGAGTGACTGGGGAGATTGTAGCTGTGTTGATAAATAGATGCAGTCGGTCAGTGCTCGGTACACAGTTACAGACTCCAGCAAAGTGTATCTCTCAGCAAGAAGTCCTAGCAAACAGGCTGAGTGCCTGCTTGGAGCCTGGATTCAGGGTACATTAATCATTAAGCATCTCAGTGTGGGAGTGCTGAGCTTTTTAGATCATAATGAATAAGATTACATGTACAGAGGGCGCCCTGATCCTAGATCAGCACCCCTACTCTGAGAAGCTTTCTGAATACATGCCCTGGTGTATTCAGAGATGTAGAGGAGAGGAGTGCAGTGAAGAGACAGGAATATGTTATTTCCCTATACCACTAGGCCTAAGATCATGAGGGATCTTTGTGCATTTTCACAACAGGTTGATTGTGTTTACACACACACACACACACACACACACACACACACACACAGAGAATGGGGAGCCCTTTGAAAGATAAACAACATATTACATTCTTGGAGAGCTTTAGAACTCCCGTGGGTCCTGCACCGTGGGGACCCATAGCACCAGCTGCCATGTGGACCAACGTGCATTGAACTCAGCTGACCCTGCAGAGGGGGTGTGTGTGTCAGACATATCTGACACGTCTTTCAACAGTTTCCTGCAGCCACGTAACCTCACAGGTGTATAAAATCGAGCACACAGCCATGCAATCTCCATAGACAAACATTGGCAGTAGAATGGCCTTACTGAAGTGCTCGGTGACATTTAAAGTGGCACCGTCATAGGATGCCACCTTTCCAACAAGTCAGTTTGTTAAACTTCTGCCCTGCTAGAGCTGCCCCGGTCAACTGTGCTGTTATTGTGAATTGGAAATGTCTAGGAGCAATAATGGCTCAGCCGCAACGTGGTACGCCACACAAGCTCACAGAACGGGACCACCGAGTGCTGAAGCACGTAGCGTGTAAAAATCATCTGTCCTCAGTTGCAACACTCACTACCGAGTTCCAAATTGCCTCTGGAAGCAACGTCAGCACAAGAACTGTTCGTTGGAGTGGAGGAAAGCTCGCCACCATTGGACTCTGGAGCAGTGGAACCATGGAGTGAGTGTTCTCTGGAGTGATGAATCACGCTTCACCATCTGGCAGTCCGACGGACAAATCTGGGTTTGGTGGATGCCGGGAGAACACTACTTACTCGAATGCATAGTGCCAACTGTAAAGTTTGGTGGAGGAGGAAGAATGGTCTGGGGCTGTTTTTCATGGTTCAGGCTAGGCCCTTTAGCTCCAGTGTAGGGCAATCTTAATGCTACAGAATATATTATAGACGATTCTGTGCTTCCAACTTTGTGGCAACAGTTTGGGGAAGGCCCTTTATTGTTTCAGCATGACAATGCCCCTGTGCACAAAGCGAGGTCCATACAGAAATGGTTTGTCAAGATCGGTGTGGAAGAACTTGACTGGCCTGCACAGAGCCCTGACCTCAACTCCATCGAACACCTTTGGGATGAATTGGAACGCCGACTGCGAGACAGGCCTAATCACCCAACATCAGTGGCCGACCTCACTAATGCTCTTGTGGCTGAATGGAAGCAAGTCCCTGCAGCAATGTTCCAACATCTAGTGGAAAGCCTTCCCAGAAGAGTGGAGGCTGTTACAGCAGCAAAGGGGGGACCAACTCCATATTAATGCTCATGATTTTGAAATGAAATGTTAGACGAGGAGGTGTCCACATACCTTTGGTCATTAGCAGATGTAACGCTGGACACTATCCGTCTGAAATGACATTTAAACCATCGGGGGAGTTTCATTTTCATACTCTTTGCTCATTCAAAAGCCTTGTGTGTGCATGTGTCAGACACAGGCTTGAGGGTTCGTAATTGCTTCGTCAGAATTAAAGCGGGAATTGAATAATTACTTTTGGGACGGTTTTTAAACCTGTGGTATGCAGTGATTTCCCCATGGCCGAGGGTATGTTCAGTTGAGCAGGACAGAGTGGTGACGTGTTTGGCAAACCCTGTATAACTAACATGAGTCAATTAGGCAGTGAGCGGTGCTGACGCCCTAAGGAAAGGAGAAACAGAAAGAAAACTAGTGACCAAAAGTACAAGATATGAGGAGCTCAAAAAACTCGAATTTGTGTAAAAAAAAGAATGATGAATACAAACACATACACACATATACACACACCCACATTCATGCACACACTCACGCACGCACACTGCTAAACCACCCACTTACAAACTAAAAGCCTGTCATTCACAGGCACTTTAACAAAACACGTCAGAGATTGAAAATGATAAGTATTGAACCACAGCGTTCATTGACCACAGAACCACGGTTGGTCGCTGCCACTGACCAATGGGTTGGGAGATTGGAGCCTGTGGTCCAGTAATGTAGTCTGTTTGGTTCAGGGCCTGGGACTCCGTTGGTGGGGTTGGTTGGTTTTCCATCTCTAGGAAGCAACACACACAGACAGACATAGACTGTTTCCACAGGACCCAAAGAGAGACCGGGTCCTGAATGACACCCTAATCCATCCATAGTGCACTATTATTGAACAGGTTCCATAAGGCTCTGGTCAACAGTAGTGCACTATAGGGAATAGGCTTCCATTTGTGCTGCCAGAGACGACTGCTGCATAGAGACATTAGCTGTGGCAGGAGGAGGGTTCACTACGAAACCACAACTAGAGGTCTAGGGACTCATGTAACATATACACATAGCTAGACACACAGAGGCAAACAGACAGACATACACAGACAAACAGACAGACAGACAGACAGACAGACAGACAGACAGACAGACAGACAGACAGACAGACAGACAGACAGACAGACAGACAGACAGACAGACAGACAGACAGACAGACAGACAGACAAATAAAAAGAGACTAGCAGACATACAGATAAACAGACAGACAAACAGAGACTAACAAACAGACAGATAAACATACAGACAGACAAACAGACAGAGAATGAGAAACAAACAGAGAGAGACAGACAGACAGACAAACAGATAAACAGACAGACAGATAAACAGACAGACAAACAGAGACTAACAAACAGACATACACACAGAGACTAACAGAGAGACAGACAGACAGACAAACAGATAAACAGACAGACAGATAAACAGACAGACAGACAGACAAACAGATAAACAGACAGACAGATAACAGACAAACAGACAGACAGACAGACAGACTGACAAACAGAAAATGAGACAAAAACAGAGACAGACAGACAGATAAACAGACAGACAGATGAACAGACAGAGACTAACAGACAGACAGACAAACAGACAAACAGACGGACAGACAGACAGACAGACAGACAGACAGACAGACAGACAGACAGATAAACTGAGAGAGAATGAGACACAAACAGAGACTAACAGACAGACAGACAGACAAACAAACAGACAGACAGACAGATAAACTGACATAGAATGAGACACAAACAGAGACTAACAGACAGACAGACAGACAAACACACAGACGGACGGACGGACGGACGGACGGACGGACGGACGGACGGACGGACGGACGGACGGACGGACGGACGGACGGACGGACAGACAGACAGACAGACAGACAGACAGACAGACAGACAGACAGACAGACAGAGAATAAGACACACATAGAGACAGACTAATAAAGCAGCAGTGTCATGCATGAAGGTTGGTACTCAGACTCCTGTCTGTCTGTCTGAGGGCTGTATGAGTCAGTTAGACGGCAACCATCTCAAATAGAACACGATCCTTACACTGTTAGGAGCTGCTGTCTGGAACACAACGCATCTCAATACGGCCACACCAGAAATAATGGGACCAAAATACAACCAGGCAACCAGGGTCTGTACACACACACACACACGCACACACACACACACACACAGGTATGCAGACACACACACACTCAGGTACGCGGACACAAACACACACACACACAGGTACGCGGACACACACAGACACACAGACAAACACACAAACTGCTCCGTTGCCCATAGGCGCAGATCTAGGATCAGTTTACTGTCCCGAAATCATAACCTTTACAATTTCAAAACCGCTTATGCAAAATTGACATCAGATCATTCATTGTCTAGGGGAAACTTCATGCTACTGCTTTTGAAAACACCATTCTCCTCTCCCAATGAAAGTCATCAATAGCTGTCGATCTGAGTAGACATTCACACACGCACACACACGCACACACACACACACACACACACACACGTGCACACACACACACACACGCACACACACGCAGCGTGAAACCCAAATCAGCCTCTCTCTTTTCTAGCCTGACCCACTACAGCTGAAGGCTCTGCTGAAACATTTTGTCGGGTTGAGTTCTCTGCCAGGTGACTCAGGAAGGGAGAGTAAGAGTGCGTCCCAAATGGCACCCTATTCCCTATGTAGTGTACTACTTTTGACCAGAGTCCTATAGCCCTGTAGGCCCTGGTCCAAAGTATATAGGGAAAGGGTGCCATTTGGGACAAGACCTAAAGGAGGTTTTGAGACATGACCTAAAGGAGGTTTTGGGGCACGACCTAAAGGAGGTTTTGAGACACGACCGAAAGGAGGTTTTGAGACACGACCTAAAGAAGGTTTTGAGACACGACCTAAAGAAGGTTTTGAGACACGACCTAAAGGAGGTTTTGCGACACGACCAAAAGGAGGTTTTGAGACACGACCTAAAGGAAGTTTTGGGACACGACCTAAAGGAGGTTTTTGAGACACGACCTAAAGGAGGTTTTGAGACACGACCTAAAGAAGGTTTTGAGACACGACCTAAAGAAGGTTTTGAGACACGACCTAAAGGAGGTTTTGGGACACGACGTAAAGGAAGTTTTGGGACACGACCTAAAGGATGTTTTGAGGCACGACCTAAATGAGGTTTTGAGACACGACCCTAAATGAGTATTTGAGACACGACCTAAAGGAGATTTTGAGACACGACCTAAAGAAGGTTTTGAGACACGACCCTAAAGGAGGTTTTGAGACACGACCTAAAGGAGGTTTTGGGACACGACCTAAAGGAGGTTTTGGGACACGACCTAAAGGAGGTTTTGGGACACGACCTAAAGGAGGTTTTGAGACACGACCAAAAGGAGGTTTTGAGACACGACCTAAAGGAGGTTTTGAGACACGACCTAAAGGAGTTTTTGAGACACGACCAAAAGGAGGTTTTGAGACACGACCTAAAGGAGGTTTTGAGACACGACCTAAAGGAAGTTTTGGGACACGACCTAAAGGAGGTTTTGAGACACGACCTAAAGGAGGTTTTGAGACACGACCTAAAGAAGGTTTTGAGACACGACCTAAAGGAGGTTTTGAGACACGACCTAAAGGAGGTTTTGGGACACGACCTAAAGGAGGTTTTGGGACACGACCTAAAGGAAGTTTTGGGACACGACCTAAAGGATGTTTTGAGGCACGACCTAAATGAGGTTTTGAGACACGACCTAAAGGAGATTTTGAGACACGACCTAAAGAAGGTTTTGAGACACGACCTAAAGGAGGTTTTGAGACACGACCTAAAGGAGGTTTTGGGACACGACCCTAAAGGAGGTTTTGAGACACGACCTAAAGGAGGTTTTGGGACACGACATAAAGGAGGTTTTGGGACACGACCTAAAGGAGGTTTTGAGACACGACCTAAAGGAGGTTTTGAGACACGACCTAAAGGAGGTTTTGGGACACGACCTAAAGGAGGTTTTGGGACACGACCTAAAGGAAGTTTTGGGACACGACCTAAAGGATGTTTTGAGGCACGACCTAAATGAGGTTTTGAGATACGACCTAAAGGAGATTTTGAGACATGACCTAAAGAAGGTTTTGAGACACGACCTAAAGGAGGTTTTGAGACACGACCTAAAGGATGTTTTGAGGCACGACCTAAAGGATGTTTTGAGGCACGACCTAAATGAGGTTTTGAGACACGACCTAAAGGAGATTTTGAGACACGACCTAAAGAAGGTTTTGAGACACGACCTAAAGGAGGTTTTGGGACACGACCTAAAGGAGGTTTTGGGACACGACCTAAAGGAGGTTTTGAGACACGACCTAAAGGAGGTTTTGGGACACGACCTAAAGGAGGTTTTGGGACACGACCTAAAGGAGGTTTTGAGACACGACCTAAAGGAGGTTTTGAGACACGACCTAAAGGAGGTTTTGAGACACGACCTAAAGGAGGTTTTGGGACACGACCTAAAGGAGGTTTTGGGACACGACCTAAAGGAGGTTTTGGGACATGACCTAAAGGAGGTTTTGGGACACGACCTAAATTAGGTTTTGGGACACGACCTAAATGAGGTTTTGGGACACGCCCTAAATGAGGTTTTGGGACACGCCCTAAATGAGGTTTTGGGACATGACCTAAAGGAGGTTTTGGGACACGACCTAAAGGAGGTTTTGGGACACGACCTAAATGAGGTTTTGGAACACGACCTAAATGAGGTTTTGAGACACGACCTAAAGAAGGTTTTGGGACACGACCTAAAGGAGGTTTTGAGACACGACCTAAAGGAGGTTTTGGGACACGGCCTAAAGGAGGTTTTGGGACACGACCTAAAGGAGGTTTTGAGACGTGAGGAGAAGTGATGAAGGCTGTGGTTGGAGTCAGAGTGACTGGGGAGATTGTAGCTGTGTTGATAAATAGATGCAGTCGGTCAGTGCTCGGTACACAGTTACAGACTCCAGCAAAGTGTATCTCTCAGCAAGACGTCCTAGCAAACAGGCTGAGTGCCTGCTTGGAGCCTGGATTCAGGGTACATTAATCATTAAGCATCTCAGTGTGGGAGTGCTGAGCTTTTTAGATCATAATGAATAAGATTACATGTACAGAGGGTGACCTGATCCTAGATCAGCACTCCTACTCTGAGAAGCTTTCTGAATACATGCCCTGGTGTATTCAGAGATGTAGAGGAGAGGAGTGCAGTGAAGAGACAGGAATATGTTATTTCCCATTTTGTGTTTGCACACATACGCACACACACACACACACACACACACACACACACACACACACACACACACACACACACACACACACACACACACACACACACACACACACACACACACACACACACACACACACACACACACACACACACACACACACACACACACACAGAATGGGAGCCCTTTGAAAGATAAACAACATATTACATTCTTGGAGAGCTTTAGAACTCCCGTGGGTCCTGCACCGTGGGGACCCATAGCACCAGCTGCCATGTGGACCAACGTCCATTGAACTCAGCTGACCCTGCAGAGGGGGTGTGTGTGTGTATCAGACATATCTCAGACATATCTGACACGTCTTTCAACAGTTTCCTGCAGCCACGTAACCTCAAAGACCTGAGGCCCTGGTCTCTGCTATCTCCTCAGCATCAGTGATGACAGCCGTTTTCCAGACACGTCCCCTGAAGCCTTCTGTCTGTCTGTCTGTCTGTCTGTCTGTCTGTCTGTCTGTCTGTCTGTCTGTCTGTCTGTCTGTCTGTCTGTCTGTCTGTCTGTCTGTCTGTCTGTCTTTCTGTCTGTCTGTCTGTCTGTCTGTCTGTCTGTCTGTCTGTCTGTCTGTCTGGAACCTGGGCCAGACATTCTAAAATAGCATCTGGAGCACTGGGCCAGACACTCTTAAATAGCATCTGTCTGTCTGTCTGTCATCCCCCTCTCTCTCCATCTTTCTATCTCTCTCTGTCTGTATGTCTGTCTCTCTATCATCCCCCTCTCTCGCTGTCTGTCTGCCACTCGTACGCTTTCTTCTGCTCTCTCTTAACATCTGACCCTGTTATTCATCACTGGAGGTCAGAGAGCACCTCTGAATGTTTAGTGTGTGGGATACTGGAGAAGGAAGGGGGGGTGGAGGAAGAGGAGGAGGAGGAGGAGAGGACAAGGAGGAGGAAGAGGAGGAGGAGGAGAGACCAGTAGGCACTGGCTGGGGGCGGGAGGGGTTGGAAAACAAACCCACATTTCTGGAGAATGTGTGGTGTCAATTTCAAAACGTGGTCAGGAATGAGGAGAGAGCGTGCAGAGGTTGCATGATCAGAAACTCAAGTGTGTAATTGGTGAAATATGGAGAAGAGGCAGGAGACAGGCCATTTCTCATTTTCTTAACACACAGGAACAAAAAAACTGGAGATGCCTCGAACTTATAGGGCCAGGAGTTTTCCGTGGTCACTCAGGGTATGTGCTCAGGACAAAATCCACGTCCTACTCATACCATCAGACTGCGCTTACAGGGATTTACCAAAGTGAAAGTCAAACCGGAGATTAATGGACCCACTCTCTGATCTTCTGAGACTACACACACACACACACACACACACACACACACACACACACTCCTGAGCCTATTCTGTCAATCACAGTGTCGACGCCCAGAGAAGTTACCAGCGACGCCCTGAGCTAGGGCTGTCAATGCTGAGGAAACCATATGTGTGGAAACCAGGCAGCTTTTTTCAGATGAGCCGGTCCTTTAAGGGCTACAGTGAATCACCTGGTCTCCAGAAGGATCAGAAACCATCTGAGCCAATAGGAATTGGAGGGTTGCTACTGCATATATCATGCAAGGAATGGGAAGACAGCTGGACTGAAAATAGAGAAAGGGAGGTGGTTAAACTGACTCAGGATAGGCTACCGTGGTAGCCAATCAAACAAAGATTAGTCAAGACTGAACTGGAACCTAGAACTTGTTTTTGATGTTCAACTCTACTCCCATGGGACGTTCTACGTTTGGCAGGTGTATCATATTCTCCTCATCCTGGCATGACATGTTTCAAAACTCTTCGTTCAAATGTCCATATCCCTCACATCTACTTAGCATCCAGACTCACTGATACATGACAGATGACCAGCTGCATGTCCTGTCATTGAATTAATAATCACAGCAGAAACACACCAACTATGAGGTCTTTAGCCTTTTATAATGTGTGTGTTTACATGGTTAGCATGGGGTACGTAGGTGGTTAGTTCATAACAGTGACCTCTTTCTGTCTATGACTCTCACTTCCTTCTCCCAGTGGGTCAACCTCATCATTCCCCCCCCCCCCGTCCCCCCCTCCCCCAGGTTGACATTCCAGAGAGTTGACTTCCTCGTGCCACTGACCCCTCCAGCAGGGTTTATGAACCACACTACAGGGGGGGACTGTCATTATCCCATGACGCATTACACTCAACATATGTGATGTTGTTTTTATAAACATCTGCTGAATTATGGGTTCTGCTTTTCTCTTCGCACATAACAGAGAGAGAGAGACTTTCGTAAGACACACACGTACACACGTACACTCGTTGACACGTTCACACATATTTTGGGGGGAGGGAAACGTGGGCACTGAATGGCCAAGTAGTGAAAGTGTGAACGGAAACGGCAGTGAAATGCAACATGGGTAATGAATGGAGAGAACTCGGCAGGCTGTGAAGTGTGACCACTTTCTGAGCTTCATTAGCGATGAATGGAATAGAGAGAAATAAAGGGAACAGTCTGCATGAGGTGGGCTTTGAATGTGCCCGTATCTAGTGGGGTTAAAGGTTAAACCATAGCCACATCTATGAGAGAGAGAGCGACAGAGAGAGAGAGAAAGAGAGAAAGAGAGAGAGAGAGAGAGAGAGAGAGAGAGAGAGAGAGAGAGAGAGAGAGAGAGAGAGAGAGAGAGAGAGAGAGAGAGAGAGAGAGAGAGAGAGAGAGAGAGAGAGAGAGAGAGAGAGAGAGAGAGAGAGAGAGAGAGAGAGAGAGAAAGAAAGAGAGAAAGAGAGAAAGAGAGAGAAAGGGAAAGAGAGAAGATAATGGAGAAGAAAGACAGGCAGTTAACAGAGAAAGAAACGGGAGAAAGAAATATGATGAGCGAGAAAGAATGGTGGAAGGAGAGCAAGAAAGAAAGCTCATGGTATTATTTTTCACTTCTACTCCTCTTATTATGCAACCATTAGAGCAGACTAACGGTGGATTGCCAGCCCCTGTCTGTTTGACGCATTGTTTTGGCTCTGACAGAGCAGGGGCAGGAGGGAGGAGTGAGTGGGGATATCTGCCAACGTGGCAACCCAGGTGCCAACACATGGCAACCCTGAGGTAAATCCCCTGGATGATGAAGTGAAAGACAAAGAAACAAAGGAGAGGAGAGGAAAGCCTGGCTGTTTTAGAGCCAGAGGCTACTGTTACTGAAGCTGCTTTTGTGGATGCTGTCTGCTCTCTGTGTGTTATGAAAATTATAAATAAACTGATTGATCTGCACATTCCTATTGGTGGAGTGGAAAACAGCCAAGCCTTATATAAACTAAACTAATTTGAAAAGATCCTAATCTTCAACCACCATACTGGAGATGAGATTATGTCTTTAACAGACCCCAATATCCTTACATCCTCTGCCAGTGTACAATAATCATGCATGTCTTTACGCACCACACACTCCCCTTATCTCCATCACCCTCTCTCATCCCAGCCTCTCATCACCCTCTCTCATCCCACCCTCTCTCATCACCCTCTCTCATCCCACCCTCTCTCATCACCCTCTCTCATCACCCTCTCTCATCCCACCCTCTCTCATCACCCTCTCTCATCACCCTCTCTCATCACCCTCTCTCATCCCACCCTCTCTCATCACCCTCTCTCATCACCCTCTCTCATCCCACCCTCTCTCATCACCCTCTCTCATCACCCTCTCTCATCCCACCCTCTCTCATCCCAGCCTCTCATCACCCTCTCTCACCCCTCCTCTCTCACCCCCCCTCTCATCCCCCCATCTCATCCCCCTCTCTCACCCCCGCTCTCATCCCCCTCTCTCATCCCCCCTCTCATCCCCCTTACCCCCCCTCTCAACCCCTCTCTCATCCTTCTCTCTCAGCCCACTGGACAGTTGACAGAGCTTGGAGGTCTGTCTCGACCAGGGAAAAACTCTCTCAGCCCTCTCTCTTAGGACTGTTTATCATCCCTCTCTCTTCCCTTTCTCTCATCCTTCTCTCTCATCCCTCTTTCTCATACCTCTCTCTGAGCCCCTCTCTCTCTCATCTCTCTCTCTTCCCTCTCTCACATCCCTCCCTCCCTCTTATCTCTCTCTTCCCTCTCTTCTCTCTCTCTTCCCTATCTGTTCCCTCTGTCTCATCCCTCTCTCTCTTCCCTCTCTCTTCCCTCACTCTCTTCTCTCTCTCTCTCTTCCATCTCTCTTCTCTCTCTCTCTTCCCTCTTTCTTCCCTCTCTATTTTCTCTCTCTTCCCTTTCTCTCATCCATCCCTCTCTCTGAGCCCTTTGATTTAGTCATCCTTAAAGGGAGAGAAGTAGCCTGGAGGAGAGCCCTAGTCTGCCTCCACACTGGACCAGGAAAAAACGATTTTCTCTCAGTAATGGATCCCAGCTTTCTGCAGTACTTAGAAACAGCCACACCGGCCAACGGAATGAAATATTGCAAAATTATTACCTCTAATATCAATTACATACACACACACCATACCAGACGCTGGCCTGCTGTGTTCGGTTAACAGTAGAGCGTGACAACCGGATGCCCTTGCAGATTATCGTTAGTGAGGTCATATTTAACTATGCTATATGGTGTTAATAATGGAAAAAAAATATGAAACTGTACGTGTTCCAACAAGAGGGATTAGATAAGCTTCGCCTGGTCCTAGATCTGTTTGGGCTGTCTTGACGACTGTAGAAGTTGCTGAAGCAGCAGTATGAGAAAGCAGCAGAGATATCAGTGATAAATCATAGAAGGTCTGATTACAAAATGTCTCTCTATTTTCTATACGCTCTTAAAAAAAGTGTTAACTTGAACCTAAAAGTTTTTTGGGGCTGTCCCCATAGGAGAACCCTTTGAAGAACCATTTGTGGTTCCAGGTAGAACCCTTTCGGGATCTAGATAGAACCCTTTTGGGATCCATTTAGGACCCTTTCCACAGAGGGCTCTACATGGAACCCAAAAGGGTTCTCTCTGGAACCAAAAAGGGTTCTCCTATGGGAACAGCCAGAGAAGCCTTTTGGAATCCTTTTATTCTAAAATAGCACAGACCTCCTCTCAGACAACAGTTAGTCATACTCAGACAGACAGACTGTGAACGTCAATGTGAATTAGTCAGGTGCTATCTGGTCCTGTAGACGCCTGTAGACATCGGCTGAGATCTCTGTCTGTCTCACCTTTACATGTCCCATTACAACCATTACTCACTGATGGTTCAATACCTATGGCCTGTATACTGCCGATGGGGGAAAAAAGAACTGCACATCTGCTGAATACTTGCCCTATCTTTTCATCTCAACCTCACATGCACATCCGCAACCATCATTCAGTCACATAGCTTAAATCCTCAGCCATGAGAACCGTCCCTGTGTCAAAGGTCAGAGGACTGAGTATCGCGCCTCAGCTCCGAGCATCACTCACCCCCCTCCCAGTGCTGGGAAACCTTTTTTCTCTTTTTTTAAATGATTGAGCACCGAGGAAGGTATACATCCACGTTCTCAGGAGCTTTTTAAATGTCCGAAATTAAAGTAAATTTCTAGTGATCAGACTGGCCCATGACCCCGGCTTCAGTATGGAAAAGGTACTTAGATTTACACTGGTCCTCATAGACAGACACAGACACCCAGGCACTCACACTGTAATGTGTTTCATCACTCATTTGCATCTTTCTAACTAACTATAACAATACCCACTCCCGAGACACTGTCTGCCAGTTCCACATGAGACCTAGAGGCAAAATAAAAACTTGAACAAGACAAATTACAAAAATAGAGAGGACCTGACAATCAACTACACATGATGAATTTTCCTAAACATTCCAAGTAACGATAAGGTATGGAATTTTAGTCACAAAGCCACTTTTCCTAATAGGAGTCTAACTGTTCATTTCTGATCATACACAGCCAAAACAGCTAGCCTAGCGCTACTAAGCCTAGCTACATGGCAAAGCTTTTAGCGCTGAGCCAGACTACAGAGCGAGATCTGTTAACAGAACGCTAAAGGTTTGAGGCAAGTCTGTTGAGCCTAGCTATGGGGTAGAGATTAGATTAGAGAGTTCAATAGTCACATGTACAGGGTTGCAGTTGTAATTACAGGGTACAGTTTAATTGTTGATCTCCGAGCTCCAACAGTACGAAGTGAAATAAAACAATAAAACAATTATGAAAACAGAAACAAGAATAATATACATATTAACAATTTTGGCAATGATAAATGTCCATTGGGGTGGGTAAATGTCTGTTGAGGGGGGTTGGGAAATGTCCATTGGGGGATCAGCGGGTACTCCTCTGCTAATTCATTACACAATTACCCCAGACACCTCACCCTGAATATCTCTAGTGTGTAATTCAGAGCAGAAAGCAGGTTCCCACACAGGACCTTATTACCTTCAACCTCAGAGAGACGACAGGGTAGACATGTTAGAGCTCATGCGAGCCTTGAGGAAAGTCTGTTGACTCAATTTAGCAAGTGTCTGCTAGTGCAGAGTTGATCCCATCTACTGATTGTAGAATCAGTGTAGTGTCATAACAGTATCAGTGTGTTCATACAGCCACAAGTCAATCAGTATAATATCATAACAGTATCAGTGTGTTTATACAGCTACGAGTCAATCAGTATAGTGTCATAAAAGTATCAGTGTGTTTATACAGCCACGAGTCAATCAGTTTACTATCATAACAGTATCAGGGTGTTTATACAGCCACGAGTCAATCAGTGTAGTATCATAACAGTATCAGTGTGTTTATACAGCCACGAGTCAGTCAGTGTACTATCATAACAGAATCAGTGTGTTTATACAGCCACGAGTCAGTCAGTGTACTATCATAACAGTATCAGTGTGTTTATACAGCCACGAGTCAATCAGTGTAGTATCATAACAGTATCAGTGTGTTTATACAGCTACGAGTCAATCAGTGTAGTATCATAACAGTATCAGTGTGTTTATACAGCCACGAGTCAATCAGTGTACTATCATAACAGAATCAGTGTGTTTATACAGCCACGAGTCAATCAGTGTACTATCATAACAGTATCAGTGTGTTTATACAGCTACGAGTCAATCAGTGTAGTATCATAACAGAATCAGTGTGTTTATACAGCCACGAGTCAATCAGTATAGTATCCTAACAGTATCAGTGTGTTTATACAGCCACAAGTCAATCAGTGTAGTATCATAACAGAATCAGGGTGTTTATACAGCCACGAGTCAATCAGTGTAGTATCATAACAGTATCAGTGTGTTTATACAGCCACGAGTCAATCAGTGTAGTATCATAACAGAATCAGGGTGTTTATACAGCCACGAGTCAATCATAACAGTATCAGTGTGTTTATACAGCCACGAGTCAATCAGTGTAGTATCATAACAGAATCAGGGTGTTTATACAGCCACAAGTCAATCAGTATAGTATCATAACAGTATCAGTGTGTTTATACAGCTACGAGTCAATCAGTGTAGTATCATAACAGTATCAGTGTGTTTATACAGCTACGAGTCAATCAGTGTACTATCATAACAGTATCAGTGTGTTTATACAGCCACGAGTCAATCAGTGTACTATCATAACAGTATCAGTGTGTTTATACAGCCACGAGTCAGTCAGTGTAGTATCATAACAGTATCAGTGTTACAGCCACGAGTCAGTCAGTGTACTATCATAACAGTATCAGTGTGTTTATACAGCCACGAGTCAATCAGTGTAGTATCATAACAGTATCAGTGTGTTTATACAGCCACGAGTCAATCAGTGTACTATCATAACAGAATCAGTGTGTTTATACAGCCACGAGTCAATCAGTGTAGTATCATAACAGTATCAGTGTGTTTATACAGCCACGAGTCAATCAGTGTACTATCATGACAGTATCAGTGTGTTTATACAGCCACGAGTCAATCAGTATAGTATCATAACAGTATCAGTGTGCTTATACAGCCACGAGTCAATCAGTGTAGTATCATAACATTATCAGTGTGTTTATACAGCCACGAGTCAATCAGTGTAGTATCATAACAGTATCAGTGTGTTTATACAGCCACGAGTCAATCAGTGTAGTATCATAACAGAATCAGGGTGTTTATACAGCCACGAGTCAATCAGTGTACTATCATAACAGCATCAGTGTGTTTATACAGCTACGAGTCATTCAGTGTAGTATCATAACAGTATCAGTGTGTTTATACAGCCACGAGTCAATCAGTGTAGTATCATAACAGTATCAGGGTGTTTATACAGCCACGAGTCAATCAGTGTAGTATCATAACAGTATCAGTGTGTTTATACAGCCACAAGTCAGTCAGTGTACTAGCATAACAGTATCAGTGTGTTTATACAGCTACGAGTCAATCAGTGTACTATCATAACAGTATCAGTGTGTTTATACAGCCACGAGTCAATCAGTGTACTATCATAACAGTATCAGTGTGTTTATACAGCCACGAGTCAGTCAGTGTAGTATCATAACAGTATCAGTGTGTTTATACAGCTACGAGTCAATCAGTGTAGTATCATAACAGAATCAGTGTGTTTATACAGCCACGAGTCAATCAGTATAGTATCCTAACAGTATCAGTGTGTTTATACAGCCACAAGTCAATCAGTGTAGTATCATAACAGAATCAGGGTGTTTATACAGCCACGAGTCAATCAGTGTACTATCATAACAGTATCAGTGTGTTTATACAGCCACGAGTCAATCAGTGTAGTATCATAACAGAATCAGGGTGTTTATACAGCCACGAGTCAATCAGTGTACTATCATAACAGTATCAGTGTGTTTATACAGCCACGAGTCAGTCAGTGTACTATCATAACAGAATCAGTGTGTTTATACAGCCACGAGTCAGTCAGTGTACTATCATAACAGTATCAGTGTGTTTATACAGCCACGAGTCAATCAGTGTAGTATCATAACAGTATCAGTGTGTTTATACAGCTACGAGTCAATCAGTGTAGTATCATAACAGTATCAGTGTGTTTATACAGCCACGAGTCAATCAGTGTACTATCATAACAGAATCAGTGTGTTTATACAGCCACGAGTCAATCAGTGTACTATCATAACAGTATCAGTGTGTTTATACAGCTACGAGTCAATCAGTGTAGTATCATAACAGAATCAGTGTGTTTATACAGCCACGAGTCAATCAGTATAGTATCCTAACAGTATCAGTGTGTTTATACAGCCACAAGTCAATCAGTGTAGTATCATAACAGAATCAGGGTGTTTATACAGCCACGAGTCAATCAGTGTAGTATCATAACAGTATCAGTGTGTTTATACAGCCACGAGTCAATCAGTGTAGTATCATAACAGAATCGGGGTGTTTATACAGCCACGAGTCAATCATAACAGTATCAGTGTGTTTATACAGCCACGAGTCAATCAGTGTAGTATCATAACAGAATCAGGGTGTTTATACAGCCACAAGTCAATCAGTATAGTATCATAACAGTATCAGTGTGTTTATACAGCTACGAGTCAATCAGTGTAGTATCATAACAGTATCAGTGTGTTTATACAGCTACGAGTCAATCAGTGTACTATCATAACAGTATCAGTGTGTTTATACAGCCACGAGTCAATCAGTGTACTATCATAACAGTATCAGTGTGTTTATACAGCCACGAGTCAGTCAGTGTAGTATCATAACAGTATCAGTGTGTTTATACAGCTACGAGTCAATCAGTGTAGTATCATAACAGAATCAGTCTGTTTATACAGCCACGAGTCAATCAGTGTAGTATCATAACAGTATCAGTGTGTTTATACAGCCACAAGTCAATCAGTGTAGTATCATAACAGAATCAGGGTGTTTATACAGCCACGAGTCAATCAGTGTACTATCATAACAGTATCAGTGTGTTTATACAGCCACGAGTCAATCAGTGTAGTATCATAACAGAATCAGGGTGTTTATACAGCCACGAGTCAATCAGTGTACTATCATAACAGTATCAGTGTGTTTATACAGCCACGAGTCAATCAGTGTAGTATCATAACAGAATCAGGGTGTTTATACAGCCACAAGTCAATCAGTATAGTATCATAACAGTATCAGTGTGTTTATACAGCTACGAGTCAATCAGTGTAGTATCATAACAGTATCAGTGTGTTTATACAGCCACGAGTCAATCAGTGTACTATCATAACAGTATCAGTGTGTTTATACAGCCACGAGTCAGTCAGTGTAGTATCATAACAGTATCAGTGTTACAGCCACGAGTCAGTCAGTGTACTATCATAACAGTATCAGTGTGTTTATACAGCCACGAGTCAATCAGTGTAGTATCATAACAGTATCAGTGTGTTTATACAGCCACGAGTCAATCAGTGTACTATCATAACAGAATCAGTGTGTTTATACAGCCACGAGTCAATCAGTGTAGTATCATAACAGTATCAGTGTGTTTATACAGCCACGAGTCAATCAGTGTACTATCATAACAGTATCAGTGTGTTTATACAGCCACGAGTCAATCAGTATAGTATCATAACAGTATCAGTGTGCTTATACAGCCACGAGTCAATCAGTGTAGTATCATAACATTATCAGTGTGTTTATACAGCCACGAGTCAATCAGTGTAGTATCATAACAGTATCAGTGTGTTTATACAGCCACGAGTCAATCAGTG
>NC_092116.1:17771022-17773522 GCF_045679555.1 Salvelinus alpinus
TCTTATCCAGAGCGACTTACAAATTGGAAAGTTCATACATATTCATCCTGGTCCCCCCCGTGGGGAATGAACCCACAACCCTGGCGTTGCAAGCGCCATGCTCTACCAACTGAGCCACACGGGACCACGTAACAAGGTATGTGTACCACCCATACCTTGTTACAACACAACTGATGGGCTCAAACACATTAAGAAGGAAATTCCACAAATTAACTTTTAACAAGGCACACCTGTTAATTGAAATGCATTCCACCTCATGAAGCTGGTTGAGAGAATGCCAAGAGTGTGCAAAGCTGTCATCAAGGCAAAGGGTGGCTACTTTGAAGAATCTCAAATATAAAATATATTTTGATTGTTTCACTTTTTCAGTTACTACATGATTCCATATGTGTTATTTAAAAGTTTGATGTCTTCACTATTATTCTACAATGTAGAAAATAGTCAAAATAAAGAAAAACCCTGGAATTGGTAGGTGTGTCCAAACTTTTGATTGGTACTGTACATGCAAAAAAAGACAATCTGGTATAGACACACACTAAATCACTCACCGCTGCCCGTTGGAAGGCTCCTTTAGTATAGGTACCGCCTCCTCTGTACGGAATATCCTGGTTAAATAGAGAACACTTGTGCTGATGCGACTTGGGCGCTGTGACATGATCTATCCGGGTCACCACGTGGGTCTTGGATGAGAACGTAACCAGGGCGACCCTCGTGTCCTCAGGGGCCACGGGGAAGTCCGAGAGGAGCTTCCGAACGAAGCGCAGCTCGCTCAGGAAGTTGTTGGCCCCCACGCTGGATGACTCGTCCACCAGGAACACCAGGTCCAGACGTGCGCTCTTCTCCCGGAGAGTGCGCACATTCTTCTTGAAAGCTTGGCCCAGGCGCTCCACCTTGGACTCGGCACTCTCAGAGAGGGTGAGGTTGAGGAGGGCCGGGGAGGCTGGGGGTCCGGAGTGGAGTGAGCCGAGCTGGTGGAGCTGTTGGAGATATTCACGAGCCGGCCAGGATGAAGTCCTACTAACCAGGAGGCTCCACAGAAGCAAGAGAGAGGCCCAATACGCTCCTGGATTCCATATAGTAGACATACTGTCCTGTACTGTCCAGTACTGTCCTGTACTGTCCTGTACTGTCCTGTAGACCGTGTCAGCAGAGGAGAGTTATTTTAAAACGATAGGGATGAGGACAAATCTTTGATGATTGTGATGTTCTCCTATGTTCCCATTTGTCTCCAGTAGGGACGCCAGAAAACAAGAATTTCTCCAAAAGCACTTCCAAAAAGAGAATAGCAGCAGGAGTGATGACGGAATACTTGTCCTGTTGCTCCGTCTGTCTGCCTCTCTCTCCTCTGTTGGAGTGAGTTTGTCTGTCTGTCCTCTTCTCTGTTGGAGTGAGTTTGTCTGTCTGTCCTCTTCTCTGTTGGAGTGAGTCCTGGTCTGGTCTGTCTGAGAGTGAGGGTGTCTGAGTGGAGAGGCGTTTGGCTGAGCAGGTCCAGTGAGGCGTCTGTCTGTCTGTCTGTCTGTCTGTCTGTCTGTCTGTCTGTCTGTCTGTCTGTCTGTCTGTCTGTCTGTCTGACTGACTGTCTGTCTTGTCCGTCTGTCCCACCAAGAGAAGGCTATAGCATATCCTCTCTCTCTCTCTCTCTTCTCTACGTTCAGGCTCCTGTGTGTGTCATGCTCCTGCACCCAGTCAGGCTCCAAATGCCTCTTCCCCCTCTCTAAAAATCATTTAAAAAGAATGAAAAAAAGTTCTGATTGAGAGAGTGAGAGTGAGAAAGAGAGCAAGAGAGAGAAAGACAGGGAGAGAGACGACGAGAGAGGCAGAGGGAAAAGGGGGCAGTCACAGCTGTGAAGTCATTTTTTTTGCCTCCTCCTCTCTTCTTCTCTGCTCTCTCCCTCCCACTCTCCCTGCCTCCCTCTCTCCCTCCCTCTCTCCATCTTTCCCTCCCTCTCTCTCTCCCACTCTCTCTCCCTCCCTCTTTCTCTCTCTCCCTCTCTCTTTCTCTCTCTCCCTCTCTCTCCCTCTCCATCTCTCTCTCCCTCCCTCTTTCTCTCTCCCTCCCTCTCTCCCCCTCTCTCTCCCTTTCTCTATTATATTATATATATGTAATTTAGCAGATGCTAAATGCGACTTATAGTCATGTATGCATACATTTCTCCCACTCTCTCTCTCTGTCTCTCTCTCTCTCTGTGTCTCTCAATTAAATTCTCTCTCTCTCTCGCTCTCTTATCTCTTAGTCTAATTTTCTCTCTTTCCTTTTCTCTCTCTCTCTCTCTATTTCAGTGGAGCGTCTTGCCTGTCAGAAAACATCAGCACCAAGCAACTGTGATCAGGTCCATATGTCTAGCAGGAGGACGCCACTGAACACACTCTCTCACACACAGAGAGAGAGAGAGAGAGAGAGAGAGAGAGAGAGAGAGAGAGAGAGAGAGAGAGAGAGAGAGAGAGAGAGAGAGAGAGAGAGAGAGAGAGAGAGAGAGAGAGAGAGAGAGAGAGAGAGAGA
>NC_092116.1:17778522-17821022 GCF_045679555.1 Salvelinus alpinus
CACATATTCATCTTTAACTCTGCTGACAGACACCACACACGTATTCATCTTTAACTCTGCTGACAGACACACCACACACGTATTCATCTTTAACTCTGCTGACTGAGACACCACACACGTATTCATCTTTAACTCTGTTGACAGACACACCACACGTATTCATCTTTAACTCTGCTGACTGAGACACACCACACGTATTCATCTTTAACTCTGCTGACAGACACCACACACTTATTCATCTTTAACTCTGCTGACTGAGACACACCACACGTATTCATCTTTAACTCTGCTGACTGAGACACCACACACGTATTCATCTTGAACTCTGCTGACTGACACCACACACGTATTCATCTTTAACTCTGCTGACTGAGACACCACACACGTATTCATCTTTAACTCTGCTGACTGAAATACACCACACACGTATTCATCTTTAACTCTGCTGACTGAGACACACCACACGTATTCATCTTTAACTCTGCTGACAGACACACCACACACGTATTCATCTTTAACTGTGCTGACTGAGACACACCACACACGTATTCATCTTTAACTCTGCTGACTGAGACACCACACACGTATTCATCTTTAACTCTGCTGACAGACACACCACACGTATTCATCTTTAACTCTGCTGACTGAGACACACCACACGTATTCATCTTTAACTCTGCTGACTGAGACACCACACACGTATTCATCTTTAACTCTGCTGACTGAGACACACCACACACGTATTCATCTTTAACTCTGCTGACAGACACCACACACGTATTCATCTTTAACTCTGCTGACAGACACCACACACGTATTCATCTTTAACTCTGCTGACTGAGACGCCACACACGTATTCATCTTTAACTCTGCTGACAGACACACCACACACGTATTCATCTTTAACTCTGCTGACTGAGACACCACACACGTATTCATCTTTAACTCTGCTGACTGAGACACCACACACGTATTCATCTTTAACTCTGCTGACTGAGACACAACACACGTATTCATCTTTAACTCTGCTGACTGAGACACAACACACGTATTCATCTTTAACTCTGCTGACTGAGACACCACACACTTATTCATCTTTAACTCTGCTGACTGAGACACACCACACGTATTCATCTTTAACTCTGCTGACTGAGACACCACACACGTATTCATCTTTAACTCTGCTGACTGAGACACAACACACGTATTCATCTTTAACTCTGCTGACAGACACCACACACTTATTCATCTTTAACTCTGCTGACTGAGACACACCACACGTATTCATCTTTAACTCTGCTGACAAACACCACACACATATTCATCTTTAACTCTGCTGACTGAGACACACCACACGTATTCATCTTTAACTCTGCTGACTGACACACCACACACGTATTCATCTTTAACTCTGCTGACTGAGACACACCACACACGTATTCATCTTTAACTCTGCTGACTGAGACACACCACACGTATTCATCTTTAACTCTGCTGACTGAGACACACCACACACGTATTCATCTTTAACTCTGCTGACTGAGACACACCACACGTATTCATCTTTAACTCTACTGACAGACACACCACACACGTATTCATCTTTAACTCTGCTGACTGAGACACCACACACGTATTCATCTTTAACTCTGCTGACAGACACCACACACGTATTCATCTTTAACTCTGCTGACTGAGACACCACACACGTATTCATCTTTAACTCTGCCGACTGACACCACACACGTATTCATCTTTAACTCTGCTGACTGAGACACCACACACGTATTCATCTTTAACTCTGCTGACTGACACCACACACGTATTCATCTTTAACTCTGCTGACTGAGACACACCACACGTATTCATCTTTAACTCTGCTGACAGACACCACACACGTATTCATCTTTAACTCTGCTGACTGAGACACAACACACGTATTCATCTTTAACTCTGCTGACTGAGATACACCACACACATATTCATCTTTAACTCTGCTGACAGACACCACACACGTATTCATCTTTAACTCTGCTGACAGACACACCACACACGTATTCATCTTTAACTCTGCTGACTGAGACACCACACACGTATTCATCTTTAACTCTGTTGACAGACACACCACACGTATTCATCTTTAACTCTGCTGACTGAGACACACCACACGTATTCATCTTTAACTCTGCTGACAGACACCACACACTTATTCATCTTTAACTCTGCTGACTGAGACACACCACACGTATTCATCTTTAACTCTGCTGACTGAGACACCACACACGTATTCATCTTGAACTCTGCTGACTGACACCACACACGTATTCATCTTTAACTCTGCTGACTGAGACACCACACACGTATTCATCTTTAACTCTGCTGACTGAAATACACCACACACGTATTCATCTTTAACTCTGCTGACTGAGACACACCACACGTATTCATCTTTAACTCTGCTGACAGACACACCACACACGTATTCATCTTTAACTGTGCTGACTGAGACACACCACACACGTATTCATCTTTAACTCTGCTGACTGAGACACCACACACGTATTCATCTTTAACTCTGCTGACAGACACACCACACGTATTCATCTTTAACTCTGCTGACTGAGACACACCACACGTATTCATCTTTAACTCTGCTGACTGAGACACCACACACGTATTCATCTTTAACTCTGCTGACTGAGACACACCACACACGTATTCATCTTTAACTCTGCTGACAGACACCACACACGTATTCATCTTTAACTCTGCTGACAGACACCACACACGTATTCATCTTTAACTCTGCTGACTGAGACGCCACACACGTATTCATCTTTAACTCTGCTGACAGACACACCACACACGTATTCATCTTTAACTCTGCTGACTGAGACACCACACACGTATTCATCTTTAACTCTGCTGACTGAGACACCACACACGTATTCATCTTTAACTCTGCTGACTGAGACACAACACACGTATTCATCTTTAACTCTGCTGACTGAGACACAACACACGTATTCATCTTTAACTCTGCTGACTGAGACACCACACACTTATTCATCTTTAACTCTGCTGACTGAGACACACCACACGTATTCATCTTTAACTCTGCTGACTGAGACACCACACACGTATTCATCTTTAACTCTGCTGACTGAGACACAACACACGTATTCATCTTTAACTCTGCTGACAGACACCACACACTTATTCATCTTTAACTCTACTGACTGAGACACACCACACGTATTCATCTTTAACTCTGCTGACAAACACCACACACATATTCATCTTTAACTCTGCTGACTGAGACACACCACACGTATTCATCTTTAACTCTGCTGACTGACACACCACACACGTATTCATCTTTAACTCTGCTGACAGACACCACACACGTATTCATCTTTAACTCTGCTGACTGAGACACACCACACGTATTCATCTTTAACTCTGCTGACTGAGACACACCACACACGTATTCATCTTTAACTCTGCTGACTGAGACACACCACACGTATTCATCTTTAACTCTACTGACAGACACACCACACACGTATTCATCTTTAACTCTGCTGACTGAGACACCACACACGTATTCATCTTTAACTCTGCTGACAGACACACCACACACGTATTCATCTTTAACTCTGCTGACTGAGACACACCACACACGTATTCATCTTTAACTCTGCTGACTGAGACACACCACACACGTATTCATCTTTAACTCTGCTGACAGACACCACACACGTATTCATCTTTAACTCTGCTGACTGAGACACCACACACGTATTCATCTTTAACTCTGCTGACTGAGACACCACACACGTATTCATCTTTAACTCTGCTGACTGAGACACACCACACACGTATTCATCTTTAACTCTGCTGACTGAGACACACCACACACGTATTCATCTTTAACTCTGCTGACTGAGACACACCACACACGTATTCATCTTTAACACTGCTGACTGAGACACCACACACGTATTCATCCTTAACTCTGCTGACTGAGACACCACACACGTATTCATCTTTAAGTCTGCTGACAGACACCACACACGTATTCATCTTTAACTCTGCTGACTGAGACACCACACACGTATTCATCTTTAACTCTGCTGACTGAGACACCACACACGTATTCATCTTTAACTCTGCTGACTGAGACACAACACACGTATTCATCTTTAACTCTGCTGACAGACACCACACACTTATTCATCTTTAACTCTGCTGACTGAGACACACCACACGTATTCATCTTTAACTCTGCTGACAGACACCACACACGTATTCATCTTTAACTCTGCTGACTAAGACACACCACACGTATTCATCTTTAACTCTGCTGACTGACACACCACACACGTATTCATCTTTAACTCTGCTGACTGAGTCACACCACACACGTATTCATCTTTAACTCTGCTGACTGAGACACACCACACACATATTCATCTTTAACTCTGCTGACTGAGACACACCACACACGTATTCATCTTTAACTCTGCTGACAGACACACCACACACGTATTCATCTTTAACTCTGCTGACTGAGACACACCACACACGTATTCATCTTTAACTCTGCTGACTGAGACACACCACACGTATTCATCTTTAACTCTGCTGACTGAGACACACCACACACGTATTCATCTTTAACTCTACTGACAGACAGCACACACGTATTCATCTTTAACTCTGCTGACTGAGACACCACACACGTATTCATCTTTAACTCTGCTGACTGACACCACACACGTATTCATCTTTAACTCTGCTGACTGAGACACACCACACGTATTCATCTTTAACTCTGCTGACTGAGACACACCACACACGTATTCATCTTTAACTCTGCTGACTGACACCACACACGTATTCATCTTTAACTCTGCTGACTGAGACACACCACACGTATTCATCTTTAACTCTGCTGACTGAGACACACCACACGTATTCATCTTTAACTCTGCTGACTGACACACCACACACTTATTCATCTTTAACTCTGCTGACAGACACCACACACGTATTCATCTTTAAGTCTGCTGACAGACAGCACACACGTATTCATCTTTAACTCTACTGACAGACAGCACACACGTATTCATCTTTAACTCTGCTGACTGAGACACACCACACGTATTCATCTTTAACTCTGCTGACAGACACCACACACGTATTCATCTTTAACTCTGCTGACTGAGACACAACACACGTATTCATCTTTAACTCTGCTGACTGAGATACACCACACACGTATTCATCTTTAACTCTGCTGACAGACACACCACACACGTATTCATCTTTAACTCTGCTGACAGACACCACACACGTATTCATCTTTAACTCTGCTGACTGAGACACCACACACGTATTCATCTTTAACTCTGCTGACAGACACACCACACACGTATTCATCTTTAACTCTGCTGAATGAGACACCACACACGTATTCATCTTTAACTCTGCTGACAGACACACCACACGTATTCATCTTTAACTCTGCTGACTGAGACACACCACACGTATTCATCTTTAACTCTGCTGACTGAGACACACCACACACGTATTCATCTTTAACTCTGCTGACTGACACCACACACGTATTCATCTTTAACTCTGCTGACTGAGACACACCACACGTATTCATCTTTAACTCTGCTGACTGAGACACACCACACGTATTCATCTTTAACTCTGCTGACTGAGACACACCACACACGTATTCATCTTTAACTCTGCTGACTGACACCACACACGTATTCATCTTTAACTCTGCTGACTGAGACACACCACACGTATTCATCTTTAACTCTGCTGACTGAGACACACCACACACGTATTCATCTTTAACTCTGCTGACTGACACCACACACGTATTCATCTTTAACTCTGCTGACTGAGACACACCACACGTATTCATCTTTAACTCTGCTGACTGAGACACCACACACGTATTCATCTTTAACTCTGCTGACTGACACCACACACGTATTCATCTTTAACTCTGCTGACTGAGACACAACACACGTATTCATCTTTAACTCTGCTGACTGAGATACACCACACACGTATTCATCTTTAACTCTGCTGACAGACACACCACACACGTATTCATCTTTAACTCTGCTGACAGACACCACACACGTATTCATCTTTAACTCTGCTGACTGAGACACCACACACGTATTCATCTTTAACTCTGCTGACAGACACACCACACGTATTCATCTTTAACTCTGCTGACAGAGACACACCACACGTATTCATCTTTAACTCTGCTGACTGAGACACACCACACGTATTCATCTTTAACTCTGCTGACTGACACACCACACACTTATTCATCTTTAACTCTGCTGACTGAGACACCACACACGTATTCATCTTTAACTCTGCTGACTGAAATACACCACACACGTATTCATCTTTAACTCTGCTGACTGAGACACACCACACGTATTCATCTTTAACTCTGCTGACTGAGACACACCACACACTTATTCATCTTTAACTCTGCTGACTGAGACACCACACACGTATTCATCTTTAACTCTGCTGACTGAAATACACCACACACGTATTCATCTTTAACTCTGCTGACTGAGACACACCACACGTATTCATCTTTAACTCTGCTGACTGACACACCACACACGTATTCATCTTTAACTCTGCTGACTGAGACACACCACACGTATTCATCTTTAACTCTGCTGACAGACACCACACACGTATTCATCTTTAACTCTGCTGAATGAGACACCACACACGTATTCATCTTTAACTCTGCTGACAGACACAACACACGTATTCATCTTTAACTCTGCTGACTGAGACACAACACACGTATTCATCTTTAACTCTGCTGACTGAGATACACCACACACGTATTCATCTTTAACTCTGCTGACAGACACACCACACGTATTCATCTTTAACTCTGCTGACAGAGACACACCACACGTATTCATCTTTAACTCTGCTGACTGAGACACACCACACGTATTCATCTTTAACTCTGCTGACTGACACACCACACACTTATTCATCTTTAACTCTGCTGACTGAGACACCACACACGTATTCATCTTTAACTCTGCTGACTGAAATACACCACACACGTATTCATCTTTAACTCTGCTGACTGAGACACACCACACGTATTCATCTTTAACTCTGCTGACTGAGACACACCACACACTTATTCATCTTTAACTCTGCTGACTGAGACACCACACACGTATTCATCTTTAACTCTGCTGACTGAAATACACCACACACGTATTCATCTTTAACTCTGCTGACTGAGACACACCACACACGTATTCATCTTTAACTCTGCTGACTGAGACACACCACACACATATTCATCTTTAACTCTGCTGACAGACACACCACACACGTATTCATCTTTAACTCTGCTGACTGAGACACACCACACACGTATTCATCTTTAACTCTGCTGACTGACACCACACACGTATTCATCTTTAACTCTGCTGACAGACACACCACACACGTATTCATCTTTAACTCTGCTGACAGACACCACACACGTATTCATCTTTAACTCTGCTGACTGAGACACCACACACGTATTCATCTTTAACTCTGCTGACAGACACACCACACACGTATTCATCTTTAACTCTGCTGAATGAGACACCACACACGTATTCATCTTTAACTCTGCTGACAGACACACCACACGTATTCATCTTTAACTCTGCTGACTGAGACACACCACACGTATTCATCTTTAACTCTGCTGACAGACACCACACACTTATTCATCTTTAACTCTGCTGACAGAGACACACCACACGTATTCATCTTTAACTCTGCTGACTGAGACACACCACACGTATTCATCTTTAACTCTGCTGACTGACACACCACAAACTTATTCATCTTTAACTCTGCTGACTGAGACACCACACACGTATTCATCTTTAAGTCTGCTGACAGACACCACACACGTATTCATCTTTAACTCTGCTGACTGAGACACCACACACGTATTCATCTTTAACTCTGCTGACTGAGACACCACACACGTATTCATCTTTAACTCTGCTGACTGAGACACAACACACGTATTCATCTTTAACTCTGCTGACAGACACCACACACTTATTCATCTTTAACTCTGCTGACTGAGACACACCACACGTATTCATCTTTAACTCTGCTGACAGACACCACACACGTATTCATCTTTAACTCTGCTGACTAAGACACACCACACGTATTCATCTTTAACTCTGCTGACTGACACACCACACACGTATTCATCTTTAACTCTGCTGACTGAGTCACACCACACACGTATTCATCTTTAACTCTGCTGACTGAGACACACCACACACATATTCATCTTTAACTCTGCTGACAGACACACCACACACGTATTCATCTTTAACTCTGCTGACTGAGACACACCACACACGTATTCATCTTTAACTCTGCTGACTGAGACACACCACACGTATTCATCTTTAACTCTGCTGACTGAGACACACCACACACGTATTCATCTTTAACTCTACTGACAGACAGCACACACGTATTCATCTTTAACTCTGCTGACTGAGACACACCACACACGTATTCATCTTTAACTCTGCTGACTGACACCACACACGTATTCATCTTTAACTCTGCTGACTGAGACACACCACACGTATTCATCTTTAACTCTGCTGACTGAGACACACCACACGTATTCATCTTTAACTCTGCTGACTGAGACACACCACACACGTATTCATCTTTAACTCTGCTGACTGACACCACACACGTATTCATCTTTAACTCTGCTGACTGAGACACACCACACGTATTCATCTTTAACTCTGCTGACTGAGACACACCACACACGTATTCATCTTTAACTCTGCTGACTGACACCACACACGTATTCATCTTTAACTCTGCTGACTGAGACACACCACACGTATTCATCTTTAACTCTGCTGACTGAGACACCACACACGTATTCATCTTTAACTCTGCTGACTGACACCACACACGTATTCATCTTTAACTCTGCTGACTGAGACACAACACACGTATTCATCTTTAACTCTGCTGACTGAGATACACCACACACGTATTCATCTTTAACTCTGCTGACAGACACACCACACACGTATTCATCTTTAACTCTGCTGACAGACACCACACACGTATTCATCTTTAACTCTGCTGACTGAGACACCACACACGTATTCATCTTTAACTCTGCTGACAGACACACCACACGTATTCATCTTTAACTCTGCTGACAGAGACACACCACACGTATTCATCTTTAACTCTGCTGACTGAGACACACCACACGTATTCATCTTTAACTCTGCTGACTGACACACCACACACTTATTCATCTTTAACTCTGCTGACTGAGACACCACACACGTATTCATCTTTAACTCTGCTGACTGAAATACACCACACACGTATTCATCTTTAACTCTGCTGACTGAGACACACCACACGTATTCATCTTTAACTCTGCTGACTGAGACACACCACACACTTATTCATCTTTAACTCTGCTGACTGAGACACCACACACGTATTCATCTTTAACTCTGCTGACTGAAATACACCACACACGTATTCATCTTTAACTCTGCTGACTGAGACACACCACACGTATTCATCTTTAACTCTGCTGACTGACACACCACACACGTATTCATCTTTAACTCTGCTGACTGAGACACACCACACGTATTCATCTTTAACTCTGCTGACAGACACCACACACGTATTCATCTTTAACTCTGCTGAATGAGACACCACACACGTATTCATCTTTAACTCTGCTGACAGACACAACACACGTATTCATCTTTAACTCTGCTGACTGAGACACAACACACGTATTCATCTTTAACTCTGCTGACTGAGATACACCACACACGTATTCATCTTTAACTCTGCTGACAGACACACCACACACGTATTCATCTTTAACTCTGCTGACAGACACCACACACGTATTCATCTTTAACTCTGCTGACTGAGACACCACACACGTATTCATCTTTAACTCTGCTGACAGACACACCACACACGTATTCATCTTTAACTCTGCTGAATGAGACACCACACACGTATTCATCTTTAACTCTGCTGACAGACACACCACACGTATTCATCTTTAACTCTGCTGACTGAGACACACCACACGTATTCATCTTTAACTCTGCTGACAGACACCACACACTTATTCATCTTTAACTCTGCTGACAGAGACACACCACACGTATTCATCTTTAACTCTGCTGACTGAGACACACCACACGTATTCATCTTTAACTCTGCTGACTGACACACCACACACTTATTCATCTTTAACTCTGCTGACTGAGACACCACACACGTATTCATCTTTAAGTCTGCTGACAGACACCACACACGTATTCATCTTTAACTCTGCTGACTGAGACACCACACACGTATTCATCTTTAACTCTGCTGACTGAGACACCACACACGTATTCATCTTTAACTCTGCTGACTGAGACACAACACACGTATTCATCTTTAACTCTGCTGACAGACACCACACACTTATTCATCTTTAACTCTGCTGACTGAGACACACCACACGTATTCATCTTTAACTCTGCTGACAGACACCACACACGTATTCATCTTTAACTCTGCTGACTAAGACACACCACACGTATTCATCTTTAACTCTGCTGACTGACACACCACACACGTATTCATCTTTAACTCTGCTGACTGAGTCACACCACACACGTATTCATCTTTAACTCTGCTGACTGAGACACACCACACACATATTCATCTTTAACTCTGCTGACAGACACACCACACACGTATTCATCTTTAACTCTGCTGACTGAGACACACCACACACGTATTCATCTTTAACTCTGCTGACTGAGACACACCACACGTATTCATCTTTAACTCTGCTGACTGAGACACACCACACACGTATTCATCTTTAACTCTACTGACAGACAGCACACACGTATTCATCTTTAACTCTGCTGACTGAGACACCACACACGTATTCATCTTTAACTCTGCTGACTGACACCACACACGTATTCATCTTTAACTCTGCTGACTGAGACACACCACACGTATTCATCTTTAACTCTGCTGACTGAGACACACCACACACGTATTCATCTTTAACTCTGCTGACTGAAATACACCACACACGTATTCATCTTTAACTCTGCTGACTGAGACACACCACACGTATTCATCTTTAACTCTGCTGACTGAGACACACCACACACGTATTCATCTTTAACTCTGCTGACTGAGACACACCACACACGTATTCATCTTTAACTCTACTGACAGACAGCACACACGTATTCATCTTTAACTCTGCTGACTGAGACACCACACACGTATTCATCTTTAACTCTGCTGACTGACACCACACACGTATTCATCTTTAACTCTGCTGACTGAGACACACCACACGTATTCATCTTTAACTCTGCTGACTGAGATACACCACACACATATTCATCTTTAACTCTGCTGACAGACACCACACACGTATTCATCTTTAACTCTGCTGACAGACACACCACACGTATTCATCTTTAACTCTGCTGACTGAGATACACCACACACATATTCATCTTTAACTCTGCTGACAGACACCACACACGTATTCATCTTTAACTCTGCTGACAGACACCACACACGTATTCATCTTTAACTCTGCTGACTGAGACACCACACACGTATTCATCTTTAACTCTGCTGACAGACACACCACACACGTATTCATCTTTAACTCTGCTGACTGAGACACCACACACGTATTCATCTTTAACTCTGCTGACAGACACACCACACGTATTCATCTTTAACTCTGCTGACTGAGACACACCACACGTATTCATCTTTAACTCTGCTGACAGACACCACACACTTATTCATCTTTAACTCTGCTGACAGAGACACACCACACGTATTCATCTTTAACTCTGCTGACTGAGACACACCACACGTATTCATCTTTAACTCTGCTGACTGACACACCACACACTTATTCATCTTTAACTCTGCTGACTGAGACACACCACACGTATTCATCTTTAACTCTGCTGACTGAGACACACCACACATGTATTCATCTTTAACTCTACTGACAGACAGCACACACGTATTCATCTTTAACTCTGCTGACTGAGACACCACACACGTATTCATCTTGAACTCTGCTGACTGACACCACACACGTATTCATCTTTAACTCTGCTGACTGAGACACCACACACGTATTCATCTTTAACTCTGCTGACTGAAATACACCACACACGTATTCATCTTTAACTCTGCTGACTGAGACACACCACACGTATTCATCTTTAACTCTGCTGACAGACACACCACACACGTATTCATCTTTAACTGTGCTGACTGAGACACACCACACACGTATTCATCTTTAACTCTGCTGACTGAGACACCACACACGTATTCATCTTTAACTCTGCTGACAGACACACCACACGTATTCATCTTTAACTCTGCTGACTGAGACACACCACACGTATTCATCTTTAACTCTGCTGACTGAGACACCACACACGTATTCATCTTTAACTCTGCTGACTGAGACACACCACACACGTATTCAACTTTAACTCTGCTGACAGACACCACACACGTATTCATCTTTAACTCTGCTGACAGACACCACACACGTATTCATCTTTAACTCTGCTGACTGAGACGCCACACACGTATTCATCTTTAACTCTGCTGACAGACACACCACACACGTATTCATCTTTAACTCTGCTGACTGAGACACCACACACGTATTCATCTTTAACTCTGCTGACTGAGACACCACACACGTATTCATCTTTAACTCTGCTGACTGAGACACAACACACGTATTCATCTTTAACTCTGCTGACAGACACCACACACTTATTCATCTTTAACTCTGCTGACTGAGACACACCACACGTATTCATCTTTAACTCTGCTGACAAACACCACACACATATTCATCTTTAACTCTGCTGACTGAGACACACCACACACGTATTCATCTTTAACTCTGCTGACAGACACCACACACGTATTCATCTTTAACTCTGCTGACAGACACACCACACACGTATTCATCTTTAACTCTGCTGACTGAGACACCACACACGTATTCATCTTTAACTCTGCTGACAGACACACCACACGTATTCATCTTTAACTCTGCTGACTGAGACACACCACACGTATTCATCTTTAACTCTGCTGACAGACACCACACACTTATTCATCTTTAACTCTGCTGACAGAGACACACCACACGTATTCATCTTTAACTCTGCTGACTGAGACACACCACACGTATTCATCTTTAACTCTGCTGACTGACACACCACACGTATTCATCTTTAACTCTGCTGACTGAGACACACCACACATGTATTCATCTTTAACTCTACTGACAGACAGCACACACGTATTCATCTTTAACTCTGCTGACTGAGACACCACACACGTATTCATCTTGAACTCTGCTGACTGACACCACACACGTATTCATCTTTAACTCTGCTGACTGAGACACCACACACGTATTCATCTTTAACTCTGCTGACTGAAATACACCACACACGTATTCATCTTTAACTCTGCTGACTGAGACACACCACACGTATTCATCTTTAACTCTGCTGACAGACACACCACACACGTATTCATCTTTAACTGTGCTGACTGAGACACACCACACACGTATTCATCTTTAACTCTGCTGACTGAGACACCACACACGTATTCATCTTTAACTCTGCTGACAGACACACCACACGTATTCATCTTTAACTCTGCTGACTGAGACACCACACACGTATTCATCTTTAACTCTGCTGACTGAGACACACCACACACGTATTCAACTTTAACTCTGCTGACAAACACCACACACATATTCATCTTTAACTCTGCTGACTGAGACACCACACACGTATTCATCTTTAACTCTGCTGACTGAGACGCCACACACGTATTCATCTTTAACTCTGCTGACAGACACACCACACACGTATTCATCTTTAACTCTGCTGACTGAGACACCACACACGTATTCATCTTTAACTCTGCTGACTGAGACACCACACACGTATTCATCTTTAACTCTGCTGACTGAGACACAACACACGTATTCATCTTTAACTCTGCTGACAGACACCACACACTTATTCATCTTTAACTCTGCTGACTGAGACACACCACACGTATTCATCTTTAACTCTGCTGACAAACACCACACACATATTCATCTTTAACTCTGCTGACTGAGACACACCACACACGTATTCATCTTTAACTCTGCTGACAGACACCACACACGTATTCATCTTTAACTCTGCTGACAGACACCACACACGTATTCATCTTTAACTCTGCTGACTGAGACACCACACACGTATTCATCTTTAACTCTGCTGACTGAGACACAACACACGTATTCATCTTTAACTCTGCTGACTGAGACACACCACACACGTATTCATCTTTAACTCTGCTGACTGAGACACACCACACGTATTCATCTTTAACTCTACTGACAGACACACCACACACGTATTCATCTTTAACTCTGCTGACTGAGACACCACACACGTATTCATCTTTAACTCTGCTGACTGAGACACACCACACACGTATTCATCTTTAACTCTGCTGACTGAGACACACCACACACGTATTCATCTTTAACTCTGCTGACAGACACCACACACGTATTCATCTTTAACTCTGCTGACTGAGACACCACACACGTATTCATCTTTAACTCTGCTGACTGAGACACACCACACACGTATTCATCTTTAACTCTGCTGACTGAGACACACCACACACGTATTCATCTTTAACTCTGCTGACTGAGACACACCACACACGTATTCATCTTTAACTCTGCTGACTGAGACACACCACACACGTATTCATCTTTAACTCTGCTGACTTTGACACCACACACTTATTCATCTTTAACTCTGCTGAATGAGACACCACACACGTATTCATCTTTAACTCTGCTGACTGAGACACAACACACGTATTCATCTTTAACTCTGCTGACAGACACCACACACTTATTCATCTTTAACTCTGCTGACTGAGACACACCACACGTATTCATCTTTAACTCTGCTGACTGACACACCACACACGTATTCATCTTTAACTCTGCTGACAGACACCACACACGTATTCATCTTTAACTCTGCTGACTGAGACACCACACACGTATTCATCTTTAACTCTGCTGACTGAGACACAACACACGTATTCATCTTTAACTCTGCTGACTGAGTCACACCACACACGTATTCATCTTTAACTCTGCTGACTGAGACACACCACACACATACTCATCTTTTACTCTGCTGACAGACACCACACACGTATTCATCTTTAACTCTGCTGACTGAGACACACCACACACGTATTCATCTTTAACTCTGCTGACTGAGACACACCACACGTATTCATCTTTAACTCTGCTGACTGAGACACACCACACACGTATTCATCTTTAACTCTGCTGACTGAGACACACCACACGTATTCATCTTTAACTCTGCTGACTGAGACACACCACACACGTATTCATCTTTAACTCTGCTGACTGAAATACACCACACACGTATTCATCTTTAACTCTGCTGACTGAGACACCACACACGTATTCATCTTTAACTCTGCTGACTGACACCACACACGTATTCATCTTTAACTCTGCTGACAGACACACCACACACGTATTCATCTTTAACTGTGCTGACTGAGACACACCACACACGTATTCATCTTTAACTCTGCTGACTGAGACACCACACACGTATTCATCTTTAACTCTGCTGACTGAGACACACCACACACGTATTCATCTTTAACTCTACTGACAGACAGCACACACGTATTCATCTTTAACTCTGCTGACTGAGACACCACACACGAATTCATCTTTAACTCTGCTGACTGAGACACCACACACGTATTCATCTTTAACTCTGCTGACAGACACCACACACGTATTCATCTTTAACTCTGCTGACAGACACACCACACACATATTCATCTTTAACTCTGCTGATTGAGACACACCACACGTATTCATCTTTAACTCTGCTGACTGACACACCACACACGTATTCATCTTTAACTCTGCTGACTGAGACACCACACACGTATTCATCTTTAACTCTGCTGACTGAGACACAACACACGTATTCATCTTTAACTCTGCTGACTGAGTCACACCACACACGTATTCATCTTTAACTCTGCTGACTGAGACACACCACACACATATTCATCTTTAACTCTGCTGACAGACACACCACACACGTATTCATCTTTAACTCTGCTGACTGAGACACACCACACACGTATTCATCTTTAACTCTGCTGACTGAGACACACCACACGTATTCATCTTTAACTCTGCTGACTGAGACACACCACACACGTATTCATCTTTAACTCTACTGACAGACAGCACACACGTATTCATCTTTAACTCTGCTGACTGAGACACCACACACGTATTCATCTTTAACTCTGCTGACTGAGACACCACACACGTATTCATCTTTAACTCTGCTGACAGACACCACACACGTATTCATCTTTAACTCTGCTGACTGAGACACCACACACGTATTCATCTTTAACTCTGCTGACTGAGACACACCACACACGTATTCATCTTTAACTCTGCTGACAGACACACCACACACATATTCATCTTTAACTCTGCTGACTGAGACACACCACACGTATTCATATTTAACTCTGCTGACTGAGACACACCACACGTATTCATCTTTAACTCTGCTGACTGAGACACCACACACGTATTCATCTTTAACTCTGCTGACTGAGACACCACACACGTATTCATCTTTAACTCTTCTGACTGAGACACACCACACACGTATTCATCTTTAACTCTGCTGACTGAGACACACCACACGTATTCATCTTTAACTCTGCTGACTGAGACACACCACACACGTATTCAGCTGCTGGCAAAGCATCATTACGTCATGTTCGGTACACCTGCCTCTGGCTTTGGTTTAAACTGACCTTTTCACTTCAGTAATAAATACTATGCTGTCTAATCTTGAAGAAAAGAGTGAGGCCAGGAGTTTTTCCTGACCAGTGGAAACTCCTGGCCCTACAGCAGTATGTCTTAATATGTGAGTGAGTGTGTGTGCTTACTGTGCTGTGGTCTAAGTGTTAATTTGATCATGTCGAGGAGGAGAGGGTGAAACCTAAAACACATGAATCTTGATACACAGGCTTACAGTACTTATGTAAGAGATAGTGAGGCCCTCTGTAGCTTTGTTGGTAGATAATGGTGCTGGCATGTAACCTTAATTTAACTAGGCAAGTCAGTTAAGAACAAATTCCTATTTACAATGACGGCCTTCACCGGCCAAACCCAGGGTTTTGGGTTCGATTCCCAGGACCAACCAATGTGTAGACTGTATGCATGCATGACTGTTAGTAGCTTTGGATAAAAGGTCTGCTAGATGGCATGTAATATTTCTACAGGGAGATAGGGAACAGGGAGCCTCCAGTGTGTCTGTCTGTATGTTGCTGAGTGTGCTGAAGGTGGTCCAACTGTGTCCTGTTACAATGTCCTAGACATGTGGCGTGCTGCATGTGGTTTTGATGTGCAGTTGATAACCGTGAGATTGTGTGGTGTGTTGTAGTACTCTGTTGATAGTCTTGAGACGATGTGGTGACTAAAAGAAATGAGTCCTAATACTTAGGCCCAGAGCCTTACATTGACAAATATAAGTCTCTGTATAGGCCTACGTATGTGAGAGACCGCCTCTATGTTGCTGAGTGTGCTGAGGGGGGTTAAAGTGGTAGCCTATATGTGGTGTATGTTCTCATCTGTTTATTAATAGGAGATAGACATTTCATAAGGCCAGCCGCACCATGAGTACGACAGGCTATAACATGACGTCATTGTCATATAGAATGCTATAACATGACATCATTGTCATATAGAATGCTATAACATGACGTCATTGTCATATAGAATGCTATAACATGACGAAATTGTCATATATAATGCTATAACATGACGTCATTGTCATATAGAATGCTATAACATGAAGTCATTGTCATATAGAATGCTATAACATGACGTTATTGTCATATATAATGCTATAACATGACGTCATTGTCATATAGAATGCTATAACATGACGTCAGTGTCATATAGAATGCTATAACATGACGTCATTGTCATATAGAATGCTATAACATGACGTCATTGTCATATAGAATGCTATAACATGACGTCATTGTCATATAGAATGCTATAACATGACGTCATTGTCATATAGAATGCTATAACATGACGTCATTGTCATATAGAATGCTATAACATGACGTCATTGTCATATAGAATGCTATAACATGACGTCATTGTCATATAGAATGCTATAACATGACGTCATTGTCATATAGAATGCTATAACATGACGTCATTGTCATATAGAATGCTATAACATGACGTCATTGTCATATAGAATGCTATAACATGACGTCATTGTCATATATAATGCTATAACATGAAGTCAACTCCATTGTGTCCTCCTCCCAGAGTGTCCTCCTCCCAGAGTGCTAAGAACCTTGGCGTGATCCTGGACAACACCCTGTCGTTCTCAACTAACATCAAGGCGGTGACCCGTTCCTGTAGGTTCATGCTCTACAACATTCGCAGAGTACGACCCTGCCTCACACAGGAAGCGGCGCAGGTCCTAATCCAGGCACTTGTCATCTCCCGTCTGGATTACTGCAACTCGCTGTTGGCTGGGCTCCCTGCCTGTGCCATTAAACCCCTACAACTCATCCAGAACGCTGCAGCCCGTCTGGTGTTCAACCTCCCCAAGTTCTCTCACGTCACCCCGCTCCTCCGCTCTCTCCACTGGCTTCCAGTTGAAGCTCGCATCCGCTAGAAGACCATGGTGCTTGCCTACGGAGCTGTGAGGGGAACGGCACCTCCGTACCTTCAGGCTCTGATCAGGCCCTACACCCAAACAAGGGCACTGCGTTCATCCACCTCTGGCCTGCTCGCCTCCCTACCTCTGAGGAAGTACAGTTCCCGCTCAGCCCAGTCAAAACTGTTCGCTGCTCTGGCACCCCAATGGTGGAACAAACTCCCTCACGACGCCAGGTCAGCGGAGTCAATCACCACCTTCCGGAGACACCTGAAACCCCACCTCTTTAAGGAATACCTAGGATAGGATAAAGTAATCCTTCTAACCCCCCCCCCCCTTAAAAGAGTTAGATGCACTATTGTAAAGTGGTTGTTCCACTGGATATCATAAGGTGAATGCACCAATTTGTAAGTCGCTCTGGATAAGAGCGTCTGCTAAATGACTTAAATGTAATGTAAATGTAATATAGAATGCTATAACATGACGTCATTGTCATATATAATGCTATAACATGACGTCATTGTCATATAGAATGCTATAACATGACGTCATTGTCATATATAATGCTATAACATGACGTCATTGTCATATAGAATGCTATAACATGACGTCAGTGTCATATATAATGCTATAACATGACGTCATTGTCATATATAATGCTATAACATGACGGCATTGTCATATAGAATGCTATAACATGACGTCATTGTCATATAGAATGCTATAACATGACGTCATTGTCATATAGAATGCTATAACATGACATTATCGTCATATATAATGCTATAACATGACGTCATTGTAAGGAAGTCTGTGTGTAGCTGGTGTATAGGAGTCAGGCTCAGGACAGCAGATATGAGTAAATAAACAGATTTTACTCAACATAAATAAATGCAATACAAATACAGAGCCCAAATTAACGGACCTTCCTACAAACAAACAATCACTCACAAAAAAACATGGGGGAACAGAGGGTTAAATAATGAACAAGTAATTGGGGAATTGAAACCAGGTGTGTAAGACAAAGACAAAACAAATTAAAAATTAAAAGTGGATCGGCGATGGCTAGAAGGCCGGTGACGTAGACCGCCGAACTCCGCCCGAACAAGGAGATGGACCGACTTCGGAGGAAGTCGTGACAGTCTTTGTCATATATAATGCTATAACATGACATTATTGGCATTTATAATGCTATAACGGGACGTCATTGTCATATAGAATGCTTGCTTCCATGCATACAAACAGCCATATAAATACAATAATACTGTTGTACATACGTAGTATTTATTTCCACACAAACGCACACACATGCATGCACAAAACACACAGAAAGACACAGGTATGCTCACATGCATGAGCTTACACACAGGTGAATGCATGGAGAGCTGCATCGTGGGAAGAGTCCACACAGATGCATAGTGTAACATTTCACAGAGAAATGTCATTTTTTTTTGCAGTGCTCCTACACATACAGGAGCACGTACACACACACACACACACACACACACACACGTACTCACACACACATACACACACACACGTACTCTCACACACACACACGTACTCACACACACAGACACACACACATACACACATGTCCTCACACACACTCACACTCAATCATTGTGAAACATCAAAACATTCACATTCCCCTGACATTACACTGTAGGTAGCCTACTCACACACCATTCATCTGCCCTCTCCCCTGCACACACATCCACACACATACAAACACACTCCCACACTTTACCACGTTCTGTAGTGTAACTCTCCATTTTCCACTCTTTCTCTCATGTAGAGCAATTTGTCAGTTTGCTGGCTAAGGAAATCCTCATGCTAGTGCTAAAGTCACATGGTGTCAGGAGGAGAGAGAGAAGTAAAGGAAGAGAGAGAGGGGGGGTGAGTGGGGCAGGCATAGAGATGAAGGGGCCCTGGCAGAACGCAGTGGTAACTGGATTGAGCCAGACCTCCTTAAAACAGTCACGTGAACGGGTTTAATGCAGGGGAAGGGCGGGGGTACAGTACACCTCCTCATCTGGATACAGGGCCTTCAGAAAGTATTCAGACCCTTGACCTTGTCCACGTTTTGTTATGTTACAGACTTATTCTAAAATTGATTAAATAAAACATTTTCCTACACACTATACTCCATAATGACAAAGTGAAAATAGGTTTTTAGATATTTTTTGCAATTGTATTGAAAATAAAAAAGAGAAACACCTTTTTAAACATAAGTATTCAGATCATTTGCTATGAGACTCAAAACTGAGCTCATGTGCATCCTGTTTCCATTGATCATCCTTGAAATGTTTCTACAACTTGATTGGAGACCGCCTGTGGTAAATTAAATTGATTGGACATGATTTGGAAAGACACACACCTGTCTATGAAACGTTCCACATTTGACAGTGCATGTTAGAGCAAAAACCAAACCATGAAGTCGAAGGAATTCCATAGAGCTCTGAGACAGGATTGGGTCGATGCACAGATCTGCAGCATTGAAGGTTCTTAAGAACAGTGGCCTCCATCATTCTTAAACGGAAGAAGTTTGGAACCACCAAGACTCTTCCTAGATCTGGCCGTCCAGCCAAACTGAGCAATCGGGGGAGAAGGGCCTTTGTCAGGGAGGTGACCAAGAACCTCATGGTCACTCTGACAGAGCTCCAGAGTTCCTCTGTGGAGATTCAAGAAACTTCAAGAAGGACAACCATCTCTGCAGCAGTCCACCAATCTGGCCTTTATGGTAGAGTGGCCACACGGAAGCCATTCCTCAGTAAAAGGCACATGACAGCCCGCTTGGAGTTTGCCAAAAGGCACCTAAAGGACTCTCAGGTCATGAGAAACAAGATTCTCTGGTCTAATGAAACCAATATTGAACTCTTTGGCCTGAATGCGAAGTGTCACATCTTGAGGAAACCTGGCACCATCCCTACGGTGACGCATGGTGGTAATAGCTTCATGCTGTGGGGATGTTTTTCAGCGGCAGGGACTGGGAGATTAGTCAGGATCGAGACAAAGATGAACAGAGAGATCCTTGATGAAAACCTGCTCCAGAGTGCTCAGGACCACAGGACAACGACCCTAAGCATACAGCCAAGACAACGCAGGAGTGGCTTCGGGACAAGACTCTGAATGTCCTTGAATGGCCCAGCCAGAGCCCGCACTTGAACCCGATCGAACATCTCTGGAGAGTCCTGAAAATAGTTGTGCAGCAACACTCCCCCTACAACCTGACAGAGCTTGAGAGGATCTGCAGAGAAGAACGGGAGAAACTTCCCAAATATAGGTGTGCCAAGCTTGTAGCGTCATAGCCAAGAAGACGCAAGGCTGTAATTGCTGCCAAAGGTGCTTCAACAAAGTACTGAGTAAAGGATCTGAATACTTATGCAAATGTGATATTTCAGTTTTCTTTTTACTTTAAAAAAAAATTAGCAAACATTTCTAAAAACCTGTTGTTGCTTTATCATTATGGGGTATTGAGTGTAGATTGATGAGAAAAATATATATATATAATACATTTTAGAATAAGGCTGTAACGTAACAAAATGTGGAAAAAAGTCAAGGGGTCTGAATACTTTCTGAAGGCACTGTATCGACGTAAATAGAGTGAATAAGAGGCTTTGGATACAAGTGACTGCTATATGACCATACTGAGTGAGGAGCTGCAGCTAGGATCAGTCTAGATAAACAGAGATCAGGATATAAACATGTCTGCTATATGACCATACTGAGTGGGAGCTGCAGCTAGGATCAGTCTAGATAAACAGAGATCAGGATATAAACATGTCTGCTATATGACCATACTGAGTGAGGAGCTGCAGCTAGGATCAGTCTAGATAAACAGAGATCAGGATATAAACATGTGCAAACACTGCCATTACCCACTAACCAGATACACGTACACACACATACACACACGTACGCATGCACAGACACAGACACACACAAATGCACACACAAACAGGTGCTAATGGTGCCCTGTCAAACAAACAAACAAACAAACAAACAAAAGCTTTGGCACAAAAATACAGTTTCATCTTGGGCAAAGGCACAAGCACCAACTACATGCACACACACACACACACACATACACACACTCCCGCAGTAGGTTAGAGGATAAACAGAGAGCCTGTAAACAGATAGTGGAATATGGCGATGTGGTCCAGAAGTTTGTTTGGGGAAGGATTTGAACATATTGTTCCTGACCATGTGTTCCTCAGCGACATGGTAAACACATGGCTCAAATTACACTCCTCCACTATACGCCTCTTACACTCCTTCTCTCTCCTCAATTTCTCTCCCACTCCAATCCTTCTTTCTTTCTTAATGTATTTATTCCTCTGTCTCTCTCTCTCTTGCACTCCTCTCTCTCTGTCTCCCTCACAAAGATTCCCACTCTCTATCCCTAACCCTATTCTTCTTTTCATCCTTCCTTTCATCTTCCTCTATCCCTCTATCTCTCCTGCCTTTCCTTCTTTCCCCAGCACCCAGTTGGGCAACTCAGTGTGGCTGTGGCAGACCGCTCTAGTGTTTGGCAAGTGAAGTATTTATACCACCCAGTGATGAATCATGTTATGTCACTAAACATACCATGAATACCCCAAGTGCCATAACCCCCCCCCCCATGTCTACACATCTAGACAGGTTCAGAAAATAGCCTACATCATGGAAGCAGCTGTATTATGTTTATGCTGAGTCATCACTTGACTTCAGGGCCCATATTCATTAGTCTTAGATCAGGAGTGCTGATCTAGATTCAGTTTCAGCCTTTTAGATCATAATGAATAACTTTACATGGACAGACAATCCTAGCTCAGCACTCCTACTCAGAGACGCTTTATGAGGACAACAGTGGAGGCTGCTGAGGGGAGGACAGCTCATAATAAAGGCCGGCATGGAGTGAATAGAATGGTACCAGTCCATGTATCTAGATACGTATGGTTCCTGTATGGTACCAGTCCATGTATCTAGATACGTATGGTTCCTGTATGGTACCAGTCCATGTATCTAGATACGTATGGTTCCTGTATGGTACTAGTCCATGTATCTAGATACGTATGGTTCCTGTATGGTACCAGTCCATGTATCTAGATACGTATGGTTCCTGTATGGTACCAGTCCATGTATCTAGATACGTATGGTTCCTGTATGGTACTAGTCCATGTATCTAGATACGTATGGTTCCTGTATGGTACTAGTCCATGTATCTAGATACGTATGGTTCCTGTATGGTACCAGTCCATGTATCTAGATACGTATGGTTCCTGTATGGTACTAGTCCATGTATCTAGATACGTATGGTTCCTGTATGGTACTAGTCCATGTATCTAGATACGTATGGTTCCTGTATGATACCAGTCCATGTATCTAGATACGTATGGTTCCTGTATGGTACCAGTCCATTCACTCCATTCCAGCCAATATTATGGGCCGTCCTGCCCTCAGCAGCCTCCACTGGAGGAGAAAAACATGTGATCGCATAACCTTTCAGATGAGAATTCACAGGTGATGCCATGCAAACAAAAATTAGTCGCTGTGACACACACATATTTGACTACTTTTTGGATGTTTATTTATACAGTAATTGTTATTCAATATGTCTTTACCTGGGATTTGAACTCTGGTTCACTGCATTCTCATCGTCCTGCTATGCCACCACGTCTGTGTCAATAACTGATTTCAACTGTATTCCTACACTTTGGACTTCCAAGTACATCTCAGCTTTGTTAAAAAACACTCAGGAAAAACGATTATATTTATCATAGTGATTCAGGAGTAACATTAAAACAGATTAATATGTCCCAACAACATTAGACAACTATACAGAAAACCCTCAAATGACTGAATCCAGTAAATTAAATCAATGACAGAATAGTCAGATGAACTGATAACTAAAATAGCAGTGCAGATGGCACGCTTCAGCTACATGCAGAGATGTATTATAGGTATTGAATGTGTATGAGAACACTACATACTTGTGGCGCAGCAGAAAGATCAGTCAGGCTACCTCAAATCCTGAGGTTGTTAGTTCAGAGATAGGGTCATACTTTAGCTGAATAGCAATAACACATGAAAATTCCAAAAACACATGTTTTCACATGTGAAATGACACATGAAGTGTTCCAAAAGTGCGTTTTCACATGTGAAATGTTCAAATTTTGTTCATGTGAAATCATGTGGTTCAACATGTGACAACATTAAACTACACTATTAGCCATTGCTGTTAATTTTTTAGGGACATTTATGTCATTTTACAGTAAATTTCTACAATAATACAGTAGGATGCTGTATTAGTGTTTTGCTAAATATTTACTTGCAATGCACTTGGGTAGGGTATTTACTTGGCATGCCTCACTTGCAATTGCATTTAAACTCACAGGATACTTTAGATGCATTCAACATTGGTTAGTACATTTGGGGGAAAAACCGACCTGGAATTTGAACTCACAACTTCTGGGATGCCAGCAAGTTGAATTTCCGGCTTTGCCAACAGGTCTGTGGACATGACAGAGATCGACCACAGTTATATTGGAAATAATACATTTCTGCACTTTGCTCAAATTTGCACGTAATCAAGTAAATAATTGTGCGATTATCTAACAACGCCAACAAAATTTTTGCAGTGCTCAGGGACACATGACGTTAAGTGTTGTGTGTCGGAGGTGTAACTGCGTTCCGTTGCAGTGTTGTTCTCTAGTTTACAAAAAGGTCAAAGGTACACATAAGGCACCCTCAGAGGTACACATAGGAACTCACATGGTACTGGTCGGTACCTTTTAGGGTACATGTTCAGATCATCTAGTATAATGGTACATTTTTCTACCCAATATATTCAATTTAATGCTGTGTTCGTAACCATGTGGGAGATGGGAATTTACCAGTTGTGAAGTCGTAAATACCAATTGGACGCATTCACGTCGTTTTGAACTCATTGAGAATCGCTGATTGGCTAATGGCCAAAGGCTGTGTTACCTTAAACTAAAAGTCCAGTTATCACGCTTGTAAACAAATTAATAGATTTATTTTTGTTAATAATGTTTTGTTGGTGCATTTAAATGCTGTTGTAAAGGTATTTTCCTTAGTAGTTGATGTCAGAGGTCAGCATGTGGGAGAAATGGGAGCTCAGGATGATAGACGAGTTTCTCACTAATGATTACCAGTTGGAGGGTTGTTTCAGTGGATCATTCCCAGTCGTATGTGGTAAAGTCCCACTTGTTTACGAACACAGCATTATGCGCCATTCATGTGCTGCATTCAGGGGATCATTAGCATATTTGGGGGCATGGTCTAAAATATGCTGCATTTGTACCAACCGTCAGTCGGAATGTTGTACCAGAAGGTCGGAAGGTCGAACAAATGTTTTATGGACAGTGACAGTTTTATAGTCTTTGTAAGAGCTTGTGACAATCGAGCACTGCATTGTGAAGGGTATACTTTCAATGAGAATGACAGATCTAGAACACATTTCTATGTGAATTTGTAAGTTACATATTGCAACTTTAAAGTCCCAACTGTGTTCACAGAGCAAAAATATACAAGATTGTAGAGTAATTTAAATCAGAATACTGCAGCATACTGTCATTTAATAGAGATACAGTTGAAGTCGGAAGTTTACATACACCTTAGCCAAATACATTTAAACTCAGTTTTTCACAATTCCTGATAGTAGAGGGATAGTAGAGGGAATTATTTATTTAAGCTTTTATTTCTTTCATCACATTCCCAGTGGGTCAGAAGTTTACATACACTCAATTAGTATTTGGTAACATTGCCTTTAAATTGTTTAACTTGGGTCAAACGTTTCGGGTAGCCTTCCACAAGCTTCCCACAATAAGTTGGGGGAATTTTGGCCCATTCCTCCTGACAGAGCTGGTGTAACTGAGTCGGGTTTGTAGGCCTCCTTGCTCGCACATGCTTTTTCAGTTCTGCCCACAAATTTTCTATGGGATTGAGGTCAGGGCTTTGTGATGGCCACTCCAATACCTTGACTTTGTTGTCCTTAAGCCATTTTGCCAAAACTTTGGAAGTATGCTTGGGGTCATTGTCCATTTGGAAGACCCATTTGCAGCCAAACTTTAACTTCCTGACTGATGTCTTGAGATGTTGCTTCAATATATCCACATAATTTCCCCCTCCTCATGATGCCATCTATTTTGTGAAGTGCACCAGTCCCTCCTGCAGCAAAGCACCCCCACAACATGATGCTGCCACCCCCGTGCTTCACGGTTGGGATGGTGTTCTTCGGCTTGCAAGCCTCCCCCTTTTTCCTCCAAACATAATGATGGTCATTATGGCCAAACAGTTCTATTTTTGTTTCATCAGACCAGAGGACATTTCTCCAAAAAGTGCGATCTTTGTCCCCATGTGCAGTTGCAAACCGTAGTCTGACTTTTTTTATGGCAGTTTTGGAGCAGTGGCTCCTTCCTTGCTGAGTGGCCTTTCAGATTATGTCGATATAGGACTCGTTTTACTGTGGATATAGATACTTTTGTACCCGTTTCCTCCAGTATCTTCACAAGGTCCTTTCCTGTTGTTCTGAGATTGATTTGCACTTTTCGCACCAAAGTACGTTCATCTCTAAGAGACAGAACGCGTCTCCTTCCTGAGCGGTATGGCGGCTGCGTGGTCCCATGGTGTTTATACTTGGGTACTATTGTTTGTACAGATGAACGTGGTACCTTCAGGCATTTGGAAATTGCTCCCAAGGATGAACCAGACTTGTGGAGGTCTACAATTCTTTTTCTGAGGTTTTGGCTGATTTATTTTGATTTTCCCATGATGTCAAGCAAAGAGGCACTGAATTTGAAGGTAGGCCTTGAAATACAGCCACAGGTACACCTCCAATTGACTCAAATTATGTCAATTAGCCTATCAGAAGCTTCTAAAGCCTTGACATCATTTTCTGGAATTTTCCAAGCTGTTTAAAGTCACAGTCAACTTAGTGTATGTAAACTTCTGACCCACTGGAATTGTGATACAGTGAATTATAAGTTAAATAATCTGTCTGAAAAAAATTGTTAGAAAAATGACTTGTGTCATGCCAAAACTATAGTTTGTTAACAAGAAATTTGTGGAGTGGTCGAAAAACGAGTGATGACTTAATGACTCCAACCTAAGTGTATGTAAACTTCCCACTTCAACTGTAGCACCTTCAAGTTTTTGTATATATTTACTTTATTTTTACTGCAACTTTAGACAAAGTACAAAAGTGTATTCTTAGCATTACATATATAGCCAATCTCCATTATGTCCACAGACCTGGTGGCGCAGCAGGAACTGCTGGTATCTAGCAACAAAGAGGTTGTGAGTTTAAATCCCAAGATAGATTGAGTCTCAAGTAATCAGCCTATAGCATTATACTGTCCTTTCACATTTACACCCTAAATTATCTGTAGAAATGTTGTCACCTGTATTTTCATGTTATCACATGTTGAGACTTTGCCTCCCCATGTTGTCACAGTTATTTCACATTAATTTCACATCAGATCATGTTGTCACCTGTAGTTTTATGTTACCACATGTTGCTTCACATTAAATCACGTGATCAAATGAGATCACACGAGATCACGTGTTCACGTGAAATTCAGGTGTTTTTTCCATAAGGGAGGTCAACGGCCACACACTCTCTCCCACAACACCCCTCCTCCTCACCCTAGCCCCAGCACTCTGTCTATTGCAACACAGAAAGCTCTTAGTCCTGGTGGAACTAACAGGTGGAACCCCTTGGCCTCACTCTAATAAACCCATAGAATTAGAATTCCTGGAACACAGGAACACATATTCCCATTCTATGCTATTGACATGGTCTGAGGAGTCAATGTTCTCATTCTATTAATTATATTGCTACACTCTCACTTTACTACTAAGCCTATCATTTACTTGAACAATCTATTGCATCACCTCAATCAGCTCATAGATAGATAATGCACATACCAGTCATAATGGATGATGGAAGTTATTGAATGTCTTTATTGTCTTAACAATAAATCAATTTCCTTTCTTTTCCTTTTTATTGTAGATGGGTACAGAAGAAAAGCTTCAAATGTGATAAGATTATACATTTATTTTGTTTCTCAGATTGCACATGATCCCTTTATTACGATGAGACAGTAAAGAGTTTATGGGCCTAATCATCTTTGCTCTTTCTCCACTCTGACTCTAGCCGTAATAGAACCCTGACACATCATCTCCGTAGGATCCTAAATGCTGGTAGGATGGTTGTGATAGTGTACCCCTACGGACTGGATCTAATAGCCTGTTAGGTTGACTACTAGACCCTCTCTCTGGTCTCAGTGGCACCACAGCCATTACCTCTGTGTTTGCACTTTTTGGAGGCAGGCCACTCGATTTCGTCTCTGCGTTATATTGGCATCGAACATGTCACCCTCCCTAGGAGAGGGGGTGACCTTGATAATTTATAATTTGTTAAAACGAGAGGCTGCCTGGATCTTTAACTTAAAGACCCTTGCTCCCTTCGGTCTCAACTTAGACTTTGATCTGAAGCCATTCTTGTGATTATTGTGACTTTGCCATTATAATTGTTTGTAAGCTTGTGTAGTCTAAAATGAATCTATGATCGTATGCTATCCATTTGTTTTTTGTATGCTGTTCTTTGTATGTCATTTTAATATTTGAGAATTAACCAATGATATTAGGCCATGATTACAGACACCTGTGTGTCTTTTGACACTATATAAACGAGTCATACCGCAGTGTTTGAGATTATACCCTGATGAAGACAGCTTGGCTGTCGAAACGTTGGTAATTACATTTTTGCATCTGAGCTCCTAGAGTGTGCAGCTCTCCTTTATTTTTAAGTTTTCTACTCCGCTAGCCAGCACCTCGCCTAAATAGGTGTGCATTTATTTTTCTTCTAGCATGTTATTGTTAACATTTCCCAGCCACTGAGCAGTAAACAGGTTGAAAAGCCACAGTTACACATTAACCCTCCATATCTGGAGAACGTTCTGCCTTTGATCTTGCATTTCATCACCTACAGAGGCAGAGAGATGGAGTGTGTGGGTGTGTGTGGGTGTGTGCCTGTGTGTGTGTGTGTGTGTGTGTGTGTGTGTGTGTGTGTGTGTGTGTGTGTGTGTGTGTGTGTGTGTGTGTGTGTGTGTTGAAAGAGGACTGGTTTATGATATCACCATGATAAAAGCACAAGAACAGCTGAGTCAGGAAATGCCACTGGAGTTCACACAGTACATTCTCACTAATTTATCCCTCGTTTGACACTCCATTCTTCTTCTACACTCCTGTCTTTTTGTCCTGGTTATTTGTGGTTTTAATTAACCTTTTTTTACTGATCCTCCTCCCCTCCTATCATTCTCTGTATATTTCTTTACTCCCAATTATTTATTCCTTTTCTTTTTTCCTCTCTCTATCCCTCTCTCTCTTTCTCTCTCTCTGTCTCTCTCTCTATCCCTCTCTCTCTGTCTCTCTCTCTCTATCCCTCTCTCTCTATCCCTCTCTCTCTGTTTCTCTCTCGCTACCTCTCTCTCTATATCTCTCTCTATCTCAATTCAATTCAATTCAATTCAATTCAAGGGGCTTTATTGGCATGGGAAACATGTGTTAACATTGCCAAAGCAAGTGAGGTAGATAATACACAAAAGTGAAATAAACAATACAAATTAACAGTAAACATTACACATACAGAAGTTTCAAAACAAGAAAGACATTACAAATGTCATATTATATATATACAGTGTTGTAACAATGTACAAATGGTTAAAGCACACAAGTTAAAATAAATAAGCATAAATATGGGTTGTATTTACAATGGTGTTTGTTCTTCACTGGTTGCCCTTTTCTTGTGGCAACAGGTCACAAATCTCTCTCTCTCTATCCCTCTCTCTCTCTATCCCTCTCTCTCTATCCCTCTCTCTCTATCCTTCTCTCTCTATTCCTCTCTCTCTGTCTCTCTCTGTCTCTCTCTCTCTATCCCTCTCTATCTATCCCTCTCTCTCTATCCCTCTCTCTCTCTGTCTCTCTCTCTATCCCTCTCTATCCATCTCTCTGTCTCTCTCTCTATCCCACTCTATCCCTCTCTCTCTGTCTCTCTCTCTATCCCACTCTATCCCTCTCTCTCTGTCTCTCTCTCTATCCCTCTCTATCCCTCTCTCTCTGTCTCTCTCTCTATCCCTCTCTCTGTCTCTCTCTCTATCCCACTCTATCCCTCTCTCTCTCTGTCTCTCTCTCTATCCCTCTCTATCCATCTCTCTCTGTCTCTCTCTCTATCCCACTCTATCCCTCTCTCTCTGTCTCTCTCTGTGCTCAGAGTGAGCACAGCCTGTCCTCTCTGGGCAGCCAGGTTTGTCTGTGACGACCGGTCTCTATAGCCAGACTGTGCTCACTGAGTCTGTACCTAGTCAATGTTCTCTCTCTCTCTCTCTCTATTCCTCTCTCTCCCTCTCCTCCATCTCCTGGGTGTAAGCAGGCATTGTCTGTCCTTATCTTGTTGCCCTAACGGTCCAGTGGTCAGATCAAACAAAGCCATCCAGCCATACACACACACACACACACACACACACACACACACACACACACACACACACACACACACACACACACACACACACACACACACACACACACACACACACACACACACACACACCCCAGCATCCGCACACAGGGGCCTGTCTCTACCGCAGGTCTATTATGTGTGCCAACAAGCCACTCTGCAAACAGACAGATCTTTCTGAACCTGTTCCCTGCTCTATCCCAATGATCAATAACAGAAGGAAAACACTGTTCCTACTCTCTAGTCTAGCTCACTGTCTATTGTCTCTACACAGATGAGATTAGAAGAACCATTAGTGCGCAAACGTATGGTACTGTCGATACGATTAACACAGTACACTTAAGCATCTGTGATTATCATAAAAAGCACTTTGGTATGTTAAAAGGGCTTTATAAATAGATTTGATCAATTGATTGTTTTATTAAGTGCTATTCACCCTTTCCCCAATTGCATCACTTGTCTAATCACTTGTTGTCATTCATTTAGTCTACTATCAAAGTACTATATTTATATGTTATATGTATTATTATTTTTCTGAATCCCAGTCCACGTCCCCGCAGGAGGTCTTTTGCCTTTTGGAAGGCTGTCATTGTAAATAAGAATTTGTTCTTAACTGACTTGCCTATTTAAATAAAGGTTAAATAAAAAATAAATGTGCCACTCCAGACAAAAAAGGCAGTTAGAGTTGGATTTAATCAATCACTGCAAACAGGACAAACAAAAATGTTCGCTGGGTTTCACTCTCAAACCTGATCAAGAGTTATCACGTATTACCAGAGGAATAGAAAAGCAATCAATGATGTAGTCATTAGAAGACACTCTCATCCAGAGAAACTTATTGTAAGTCTATTCAAATAAGGAAATACACGGCATCGATCATTTCCTGACAATCTTAACTGATTTCAGAGCAACCAGAAAAGCTTTTCTGATGAATGTTTAAACCCCCACACCAATAGAAATCAACTTTAGGAACACCTTGTTAATATTGAGTTGCCCCCCTCATCACTGCAGTGTTAACACACAGAATCACATGTTCAGCTTTCATCACTAGTGCGCTAAGCACTCATCGAAAACAAAGAAAACACGAGTTGCATTACCTCAACTAATGATTTCACAAAATAGCCTTCAGTACCAGCTGTGTCCCAAATGGCACCCTATTCCCTATATAGTGTTCTGATCAAAAAAAAATGGTGCACTATATAGGGAATAGGGTGCCATTTGGGACCCTCAGACTGCACTGCTGAGTGGAAGAGAACAGAAATATTACCTTGTGGGTCTTATTCACAGTGACCGCACAATGACACACACACACACACACACACACACACACGCTGACACACACACACACACACACACACACACACACGCTGACACACACACACTCTGACACACACACACACACACACTGGCACGCACACTGGGCATGACTGGGGAAGCAGGTTACTGGGCCACTCAGAAACAATGAACAGCTCTGTGTCAGAGAGTGTCCTAACCACAGATCCAGGGTCAGAAATTTGTTGAACGGCCTAATGGTTATGGTTAGGAATAGGAGAATGGATATTCTGGTAGAAGCAAGATTACCTCAGCAATAACCCGTCTAGAACCAACCAGCTGGACACTATAGTCTGGTGCTATGGCTAGACTTGGACCGGTCACATGGTTCATTTCCTCTGTTACAGCATCCCACCACTATCAAACATCAATCATGTCCAGTATAGCAGAGGTGAGGCTCTCGATGTACACAGTCTCAATGCCTTAGACGCCTGCTATGATTCAGCTATACATCTTGAAAGACAGCTTGCCAGTAAATAAACACCTGTTTTTCTCTCTCTCACACACACACACACACACACACACACACACACACACACACACACACACACACACACACACACACACACACACACACACACACACACACACACACACACACACACACACACACACACACACACACACACACACACACACACACACACACAAACTCTTAGCAGATAATCAAGGATAGCAGCAAGAGAGTAGCATATCAGCCACACCCAAGAGACCTGCTGGAGACACATTTGCAAACACAGTGTGCATGGTGTGTCATTTGTGTGGTGTGTGTGCATTGTGTATGTGGTGTGTATGGTCTGTGTGCAATGCCAACAAGGTTGTCATAGGGGAAGTCAGAGAAATGCACTCTCTCCACCCTACGTTAAATACAGTGCCGTGGAAAATTATTCAGACCCCTTGACTTTTTCCACGTTTTGTTACGTTACAGACTTATTCTAAAATTGATTAAATAAAAAAACATCCTCAGCAATCTACACACAAACCCCATAATGACAAAGCGAAAACAGATTTATAGTCATTAATAGTCATTATTAAAAAACTAAATACAGAAATACCTTATTTACATAAGTAATCAGACCCTTTTCTATGAGACTCAAAATTGAGCTCAAGTTTCCATTGATCATCCTTGAGATGTTTCTACAACTTGATTGGAGTCCACCTGTGGTAAATTAAATTGATTTTACATTATTTGGAAAGGCACACACCTGTCTATGAAAGGTCCCACATTTGACAGTGCATGTCAGAGTAAAAAGTCATGAGGTTGGAGGAATTGTCCGTAGAGCTCTGAGACAGGATTATGTCGAAGCAGAGACCACAGGTGGGAGAACCTTCCAGAAAGACAACCATCTCCGCAGCACTCCACCAATCAGGCCTTTATGGTAGAGTGGCCAGACAGAAACCACTCCTCAGTAAAAGGCACATGACAGCCCGCTTGGAGTTTGCCAAAAGGCACCTAAAGAATCTCAGACCATGAAAAACAACATTCTTCAACTAATATTGAACTCTTTGGCATAAATGCCAAGTGTCACGTCTTGAGGAAACCTGGCACCATCCCTACAGTGAAGCATGGTGGGGGCAGCATCATACAGTGGGGATGTTTTTCAGCGGCAGGGACTGGGAGACTAGCCAGGATCGAGGGAAAGATGAACGGAGCAAAGTACAGAGATATCCTTGATGAAAACCTGCTACAGAGCTCTCAGGACCTCAGACTGGGGCAATGGTTCACCTTCCAACAGGACAACGACCCTAAGCACACAGCCAAGACAACGCAGGAGTGGCTTCGGGACAAGTCTCTGAATGTCCTTGAGTGGCTCAGCCAGAGCCCAAACTTGAACCAAATCAAACATCTCTGGAGAAACCCAAAAAATAGCTGTGCAGCAATGCTCCCCATCCAACCTGACAGAAACTCCCCAAATAAAGGTGTGCCAAGCTTACCCAAGAAGAATAGATGCTGTAATCGCTGCCAAAAGTGCTTCAACAAAGTACTGAGTATTTTTTATAAATGAGCAAAAAAAAATGCAAACACTAGAGGTGCAGGTGAACGTGCTACATTTAGGGTCAGGTGTGAGTGAGAGAGAGCGAAACAGAGAAAGAAGGAGTGAGAGAGAGATAGAGAGAAAGGAGGAGAAAGAGTTTGTGCAGTATTCCACTATGTTTGTGTGGTGTTTTCTTCGGGGTGTACAGTATGGAGCAGAGGGGGGTTGAGGAAAAGCTGATTACTTGAATATGGGGAGGAGGGGAAGGGTATATGGAACAGGCTGAACTGATGGACGAAAAGCCTTGTCGTCAGAAGAGGAGGGGCTTGTGTGGAAAGGGGCGGTCCTACTGTACTCATAATATGAAGGGGACATGTATATTTACCCAATATCTTGCTCATTGTTTAGTCAAACCAAGCTGCAAGGATACCGCTGAAGACCTGAAGACCAGAAAGGACATTTTTTATTGAGGTTCAGTTTTTGGGTGGGAGACACAGTTGTGTGTTTTTCAACCAGTTTTAATTGTGCGTTATAGGATGCTCTGAGTCGGGTCTCACCTGTAGGCAAGGAAGGAGTGAAAGACGTTTTAGTTTTGTTTCAAAACGAATATTTTGTGACAGAAGGGTTCTTTCGCAGTATGTCACTGGAATACGCCATTCTTGTTCACTAAATGGACTATTGAATACCTGTTACTTATTTGGTTATATATTTTCAACAATACGTTTTATTTTTTAACAATTCAAATAGATTACCTGTGAAATATCACAACTTTGTTACTCAAATTAGACAGTCGCGTTAACGGTCAATACGAGATAAAAAAAAAAAAAAGCTGTTATCTCATGTTTTTGTTTTCGTTGCCCGCAGTGCAAATTAGGCATTTTTCGTATTTTATAAACTGAGGTAGGCGAGCTTGTTGCAATTTCCTTAGCGCTCAGGTAGTGCGCGAGCGCAACATTCTAACAGCAAATACATTGGTATTCTGGACAACAGCAACATGAGAATACAGGTTTAAAAACTTAGTTTACATAACGTGTAAGTGCACTGATTTATTGTTATATAAATTAACTATTTGTGGCAGTGTGTTGCCCATAACATCTGAAGGCTCAATTAGATCCTCGAGGTGTTGAATAGGCTACACCAGAATACTGCAACAAGTAAACAATTACTTGTATCTAATCATCCTCGACACCTTTGGGCGAAGTGCTGTGAAGTGTGCTGTGTGGTCTTACCGAAGCACCCTACGTCCAAGTGCTCTTTAGCTATCAATTTAGAGCGACCACAGGCATAGCTGCAGCAGCAAGTGTCACAGCGAGGACTGAACAACTCTATCACCAAAATGACGAACGTACCAAGGCAACGGTGCAGCGTAGCCGCGTCTGGCGGGGATGCTGTCTCCGAGTCCGGGAAGGAGTCCGGAGGAGGGGTGGCTCTGAAGAAAGAGATCGGCCTTGTGAGCGCCTGCGGAATTATTGTTGGTAAGTGTCAAAAATCAAACATTGGAATGGATAATGTCTCTAATAATGTTCATGCTATTTGCAAAGGCTGGTTTGCGAATAAGTTATTAATAGGCGTAGTTAATTTTGAATAATAGCCTACTGTGACCCACCTGAGCTTTAGGTACACTGACTCAAAGAAAGTGTGTGTGTGTGCGCGTGCGTGCGTTTGTGCATAACTAGTAGGAAAAGCAGTGCTATGAAAGTGAATTGGACTGACCACTGCTCAGAGTAGCTGAGAGCTGCTTTTAAGTATGGCATAAACATTATGAATAAGATTTGATTTGGGTAGCATAAGGTCGCTCTCCCACTTACTCAAAATGGGACCTTATTAGTGGATCATTTTAAACATCTTCTAATGTAGGCTAATTATCGTTGATGGCTATTGCATCACTTCAGCGGTTACCAGTCATTCAATTCAATTCATTCTCTATCTCGCTGTGAGTTCATTAGTCAGTTAATCAGCAACACTTTGATCATCTCTTTAATCTTCAGCCCAAACTGAAACTGTCAGGACATTGTCTCCATGATTGCTGTAAATGAAGATGTCTGAGCTCTGAGCTGTAATTCCAAGAAAAAGCAACACTTCGTCACATTTACAATTTCTTTGTAGTTCCAAATAATTACACCACTTCGTCACATTTACAATTTCTTTGTAGTTCCAAGTAATTACACCATCATTACCATTAGCAAGTGAAAATCCATGTTACCACCGAACTAGGCTTATATCATTTGTAAATCTGTTTACCAATACTTATGATCAGAGCCATCTATATGACTTAGTTTATGCTTAGTGAAAGTGATCATCCCAATATTCAAACACATCAGGGCCGGACTTTTTTTTACAAGGCGCATGTGTATGCTGCATCAGTTGAAAAATATAGGCGCGCACAAAGGAATTTAGGAGCAAAATGCTAATAATTTGAGGCGCATATGCGAGTAAAATGGTCGCACTGTAGAGCCCTGCACATACAGTCTATAGATAGATCCTATAGATGGAGTGTAATTGTAAATCACTGTAAAGCCCATCTGAGCTGCTGTGTAGATCGATACACAGACAGAGGGTTTGTTGTTGTGAGGTCCAGGTGAATCCGTGGTTATGGTCTCTGGTCTATGGTCTTTCAACCTTGAGGGAGATGACTCACTCACTGACAGGTTTCCGTGGTAACTGAACTGACTGGATAGACCCAGGGGCCTTTCTGTTTAGAGAGAGAGAGAGAGAGAGAGAGAGAGAGAGAGAGAGAGAGAGAGAGAGAGAGAGAGAGAGAGAGAGAGAGAGAGAGAGAGAGAGAGAGAGAGAGAGAGAGGGGGGGGGTTACAGCTAACAGCAAATAAAGCAGATATTGAACGGTAGCCATGTCCTGACTTCTGCACCATAGACTCTCCACCATTCAAATATCATTCTCCAACATAAATACTAGACTCGCCATCATTAAAACAGAACGATTAAAAAACTAAAATGGCACCCTATTCTTAATTAAAGTGCATTACTTTTGACCAGAGCTCTATGGGCCATGGCCTAAAGTGGTGCACTATATAGGGGATATGGTGCCACTTGGGTCACAGCCCGTGTTGTTTTTAAATGTGAAAGAGTGAAGAGACTAAAGGTGTGAATTGCTCCCACCCAGTCCATAGGTTCTTCATCTTCCTAACATCATTAACAGTTTACCCCACATCATTTAACCCCAATCATCAAAGTTAAAAAGAGCAAGCCAATGATTACCATAGTAGCCTACATGTCATGATGACACTCTAGTCTACAGTAAGGTCACTCTTTCACAAACACATCAGGGCCATATTCATTAATGCACACCGAAGCAAAATGGTTTGCAACAGAAGACGAAAACAAACGTTTCTTATGGCATTAGTTTAGGTACTGTCGCTCCCTGTTTGAATGTTTTATTCCGTTCTATGCCAAATGAACACAACCCTGATATCTCCTCTTATCCCACGTGAGAGGCCTTATCGTCAGATGACTGAACTCAAACTGCCATGTTCCAACTCTTCCCTCAGCCTTTGTTCTCTGTTCCCATGAAGGGGACTGGGGGGGGGGGGGGGGTTATGAGCTAAAGGTACAGTCAGTCAGATCTATTGTGAGTCCACCTTCACCCCCTTCTGGGTGAGGGGGGGGGGGGCTGAGGGGGGCTGAGGGGGGTGAGGAGGGGGAGGTGGCCTAATCAGAGTCAGCAGGTAGGAGTGACAGTCAGGTGGGTGGATGATGGGGATTGCAGCAGCTCACCACATTCTTCACCTCCCCCTCCTCCTTTCATTCCTTTCATTCCTTCCAACATTATTTCATTCTTCACCTCTTTTACTCTGGGCCCATTAAACTCAAAGCTGGGCACTGCCGTAATGATAAGTGCTAATTGGCAGCGCTCTCTGAGGTGTGTGTGTGTGTGTGTGTGTGTGTGTGTGTGTGTGTGTGTGTGTGTGTGTGTGTGTGTGTGTGTGTGTGTGTGTGTGTGTGTGTGTGTGTGTGTGTGTGTGTGTGTGTGTGTGTGTGTGTGTGTCCTCGGAGAGCTTCTGGACAGCATCCAAGCAGCAGGTTGCCTGGGCAGTTTGTAGAGGGCTTTAGGGACGGGGAGGAAGTGAAAATGCGCTAATCTCCCTGGTCTTTGTAATACCACAGAACCTGCTCACAGCTGTAGCGCTACTCTCTGGGTTGAAGTCCCCTTGGTACAGATCTAGGATCAGCTTCCTAACCTTAACCATTAGTGTAGGTCTCAGAGAGCCTTTTGCACATTACATTGTGCTCAGCGTTCACCTGTCTGTGTTGTTCTGGGATGCTTGTCAGTTCATCACAGCTTGGGAGCTCTGGTTAAGGGCCTCTGGTAAGGGGCAGTAGACCGGGACACACTACAGTAGACTGGGACACACTACAGTAGACTGGGACACACTACAGTAGACCAGGACACACTACACAGTGTCCCAGTAGACCGGGACACACTACAGTAGACTGGGACACACTACAGTAGACTGGGACACACTACAGTAGACCAGGACACACTACACAGTGTCCCAGTAGACCGGGACACACTACAGTAGACTGGGACACACTACAGTAGACCAGGACACACTACACAGTGTCCCAGTAGACCGGGACACACTACAGTAGACCGGGACACACTACAGTAGACCGGGACACACTACAGTAGACCGGGACACACTACAGTAGACCGGGACACACTACAGTAGACCGGGACACACTACAGTAGACCGGGACACACTACAGTAGACCGGGACACACTACAGTAGACTGGGACACACTACAGTAGACCGGGACACACTACAGTAGACCGGGACACACTACAGTAGACCGGGACACACTACAGTAGACCGGGACACACTACAGTAGACTGGGACACACTACAGTAGACCGGGACACACTACAGTAGACCGGGACACACTACAGTAGACCGGGACAAACTACAGTAGACCGGGACACACTACAGTAGACCGGGACAAACTACAGTAGACCGGGACAAACTACAGTAGACTGGGACACACTACAGTAGACCAGGACACACTACAGTAGACCGGGACACACTACAGTAGACCAGGACACACTACAGTAGACCGGGACACACTACAGTAGACCAGGACACACTACAGTAGACCGGGACACACTACAGTAGACCAGGACACACTACAGTAGACCGGGACAAACTACAGTAGACCGGGACACACTACAGTAGACCGGGACAAACTACAGTAGACCGGGACAAACTACAGTAGACCGGGACACACTACAGTAGACCGGGACACACTACACAGTGTCCCAGTAGACCGGGACACACTACACAGTGTCCCAGTAGACCGGGACACACTACAGTAGACCGGGACACACTACAGTAGACCGGGACACACTACACAGCACACTGTTCATGAACGGGGATCATAAGGCTGACGTAAGCAATGGTTGGGTCTCAAATGGCACCCTATTCCCTATAAAGTAGGGCACTGTGTTGGGGAATAGGGTGCCAATAGGGACGTAGCCTTTGTCTGAGTAAGTAAGCCTAGCACATGACATGAACAGCTTTGTCTGAGCTGTAGGCCTACCAGCATTGTTTGAGGCCAGTGATGTTTTAGTGTACATTCTCCTGCAGATTACACATGCTGGGTTTGGTTCTTACATGTTCTAGTGCTTACAGAGACCTTTAGGTTTCATTCCCAATTCTCCACCATTCTCTCAAAGTATGTGGATGCAAACTCCCCTTCATGGCGTGAACAATGGTGGAACTACCTCCAGCCAATGACTACACCAATCCTACCAGTCCCCTCTCATTGTCTCACCAGTCACCCTATAACCTACACCAGTCCCCTCTCATTGTCTCACTAGTGACCCTATAACCTAACCCAGTCCCCTCTCATTGTCTCACCAGTGACCCTATAACCTAACCCAGTCCCCTCTCATTGTCTCACCAGTCACCCTATAACCTAACCCAGTACCCTCTCATTGTCTCACCAGTCACCCTATAACCTAACCCAGTCACCTCTCATTGTCTCACCAGTCACCATATAACCTAACCCAGTCCCCTCTCATTGTCTCACCAGTCACCCTATAACCTAACCCAGTCCCATCTCATTGTCTCATCAGTCACCCTATAACCTAACCCAGTCCCCTCTCATTGTCTCACCAGTCACCCTATAACCTAACCCAGTCCCCTCTCATTGTCTCACCAGTCACCCTATAACCTAACCCAGTCCCCTCTCATTTTCTCATCAGTCACCCTATAACCTAACCCAGTCCCATCTCATTGTCTCATCAGTCACCCTATAACCTAACCCAGTCCCCTCTCATTGTCTCACCAGTCACCCTATAACCTAACCCAGTCCCCTCTCATTGTCTCACCAGTCACCCTATAACCTAACCCAGTCCCATCTCATTGTCTCATCAGTCACCCTATAACCTAACCCAGTCCCCTCTCATTGTCTCACCAGTCACCCTATAACGTAACCCAGTCCCCTCTCATTGTCTTACCAGTGACCCTATAACCTAACCCAGTCCCCTCTCATTGTCTCATCAGTCACCCTATAACCTAACCCAGTCCCATCTCATTGTCTCATCAGTCACCCTATAACCTAACCCAGTCCCCTCTCATTGTCTCATCATTCACCCTATAACCTAACCCAGCCCCCTCTCATTGTCTCATCAGTCACCCTATAACCTAACCCAGTCCCCTCTCATTGTCTCATCAGTCACCCTATAACCTAACCCAGCCCCCTCTCATTGTCTCACCAGTCACCCTATAACCTAACCCAGTCCCCTCTCATTGTCTCACCAGTCACCCTATAACCTAACCCAGTCCCCTCTCATTGTCTCACCAGTGACCCTATAACCTAACCCAGTCCCATCTCATTGTCTCATCAGTCACCCTATAACCTAACCCAGTCCCATCTCATTGTCTCACCAGTCACCCTATAACCTAACCCAGTCCCATCTCATTGTTTCATCAGTCACCCTATAACCTAACCCAGTCCCCTCTCATTGTCTCACCAGTGACCCAATAACCTAACCCAGTCCCCTCTCATTGTCTGACCAGTCACCCTATAACCTAACCCAGTCCCCTCTCATTGTCTCACCAGTGACCATATAATCTAACCCAGTCACCTCTCATTGTCTCACCAGTGACCCTATAACCTAACCCAGTCCCCTCTCATTGTCTCACCAGTGACCCTATAACCTAACCCAGTCCCCTCTCATTGTCTCACCAGTGACCCTATAACCTAACCCAGTCCCATCTCATTGTCTCATCAGTCACCCTATAACCTAACCCAGTCCCCTCTCATTGTCTCACCAGTGACCCTATAACCTAACCCAGTCCCCTCTCATTGTCTCATCAGTCACCCTATAACCTAACCCAGTCCCCTCTCATTGTCTCACCAGTCACCCTATAACCTAACCCAGTCCCCTCTCATTGTCTCACCAGTGACCCTATAACCTAACCCAGTCCCCTCTCATTGTCTCATCAGTCACCCTATAACCTAACCCAGTACCCTCTCATTGTCTCATCAGTCACCCTATAACCTAACCCAGTCCCCTCTCATTGTCTCACCAGTCACCCTATAACCTAACCCAGTCCCCTCTCATTGTCTCACCAGTCACCCTATAACCTAACCCAGTCCCCTCTCA